>NC_092877.1:367620991-367790991 GCF_028372415.1 Notamacropus eugenii
TTAACGAGGTTGAATGGCTTGTCATGAGTCAGTTTGCATTAAAGGTGAGATTTGAACTCAGGACTTTGTGACCCTTGGATCATCTCTCTGGTCACCATGCTTTACTCTCTCAGTAAGTAATAAGGGAGCAGCAGCATGCAAGATACAATCAAGAGTGAAGCAACACTCAGGGACCTTTTGCAGCATTGTAGGTTTAGAGCTGGAAGAAGTCATGGTGGTCACAGATACTGGATGCCTCATTTTAAAGATGCAAAAACTAAGGCCCACAGAGAGTCAGGAATTTGACAAGGAGAAATATTCATAAATCAAAGGTTATGTGATGAAACTCTAACTTTGATTCTTGGAAGATTGATCAACTTATACTCACAGACTGTTAGCAGGTAAGGGATGCCACAGTGCCCAGAGCCATGGACCTGGGGTCAGGAAGGGTCTGAATTCAAATCCACCCTCAGATTAGCTGTGTCACCCTAAGCTAGTCGCTCAACCTGTTTGCCTCAGTTTCCTCATCTGCAAAATGAGCTGGGAAAGGAAATGGCAAACCACTCCAGCATCTTTGCTTAGAAAACCCCAGATGGGGTCACAAAGAATCTGAGATGACTGAAAATGATTGAACAGTAACATAATTATTAACTATTGCTGTTTGTAGAGTTGGAAGAAACCTCAGAGTTGTAGTCCATTTTCCTCATTTTACAAGGGAAGTGAGACAAGAAAGATGAAATGACTCATGTGAAGTCACACAGGAAAGGCAGGGTTAAGCAGGGGCAAGAATCTGATTCTCCTGAATTCCTGGCTCCGGCTCTGGCTTCTACTCCCATCACCTCCCTTCACACTGTACTGTAAGCCCTCCCTGCAGCATTTCAGATAGCAACCTTTCTTTGATTCTTGTCCTGTGTGATTCTTCTCTGTGTTTTCCCACAAATCCTTTGGGATTAAAAAATAAGAGTATTTATACAGCATTTTAAAGTTCACAAAACCTTTTACATGTTCTGTCTCACATTATGCTTAACAGCAACTCTGGCATGCAAGTGCTATTACTGTTTCCTTTCTAAAGATGACAAACCGGGCTGAGAGGGAATGATTCTAGCTTCCCTAGGCTCACACAACTAGTAAGTGTCTGAGGCTAGATTTTGAACTCAGGCCCTCCTAACTTGAGGTCTAGAACTCTAACCCTTTTCGTTTTTGCATGTCAAAAGCCTTTGGGAGGTGGATTATCCCTGATTTCTCAGTCATTTGGATAAATACCAGGATTATTTCTCCTTTTTATAAATTTAGTCTAGGTGGATATGGGTGTTAGAAAGTAAACTTATTCTTAGGTTGAGAAACTGAGTGTAGCTGTTGTTGAAGTCCTTTCTGACTCTCTGGACCATACTTTCTATGGCATTTTCTTGCAAAAATACTGGAGTGGCTTGCCATTTTGCTCTCTAGTGCATTAAGGCAAACAAAGATTAAGTGACTTGCCCAGGGTGAAACAGCTAGTAAAGTTTCTGTGACCGGATTTAAACTTGGATCTTTCTGAGTCAAGGTCTGGCTCTGTAGCCACTGAGTCACCTGAGTGCAGTACCCAAGATATTATCTGAATCTTGGCAGAGCTTTTTTGATGAGAGGGGGTTCATCTTGACACTTGAGTCCTCTCCAGTTCCCTCGATCCTTCTGGTTATTTTAACAGCCCAAGTTATACTCAGGACTAGCCCTGGGCAGATGTGAAGTAGACTAAATTTCCTTTTACTATTTCCCTTCTATGTGACCACAAGAAACTTACTCAACCTGTTGATGATGCCCTAGTTAACTAACACAAAGAGTGACTTTTCTGTGAGTGGAAGGAATTTCCACACTAGAAGTGCCTTCCAATTAATGAGGTCACAGATCTAGGATAAATCAACAAATAAAAAGCTAGATGGAGAGATAATGGCTTTCTTTGATATTTTCATAGGTCTATGCTTACACGTGCTTAGACACTCCCTCTGCTGGTCTAGAACACAATTTCCCCACCTTCTCAGCCTGGGGCTGTCCTGATTATATCTTTCTGAAATTCTTCCTAGATTTGTGGATCTGCAGAATGAACTGAAGCCTTCTTCTAGTTCTTTGAGTAAATTGAATAAAACAGTAAAAATGTATAAACCTGTACACATAAGGCTGGTGTGAAATTCTCCTGGCATCAATTGAATATTTATGTACATATATAATATATCTGCAATATATTATATTTGATCTGTTCCATGGGTCAATAAAATATAATCTATTCTATACCATACTGTCTCTATAATATAATGTCCCTTCAAAAAGTTATATTCTAAGAATATTACAAAAATGGTTTTTCTCCTTAACAGGTTACTGACGCTTGGAATAAACTAATCCACACAATTGGTTCCAGCGTGTTAGTACCTTACCTGTCCATTTGAACAATGGTCTTCTAGAGGGAATTCAACAGAAGGAGTGATGATTTTCAGTGACAGTCATAGGCCATGGGGGAAGTATTTGAGGATAGGTAGGGTTTGGTAGCAGCTCTCATGGAAATCTGTCTGTCAGGAGACCACCCAATGGGATGACCAATTATGTTCAATTAGACTTCATGGGAAGAAGGGTTATACAACAAAACTCTAGGGACAACTGGAAAAAGACATTTGCTTAAGTCTCATAGGCCTGTGAAAACAGGAAAATGGCATCAGTTCAGTGACAGAAAGTAGTAAATTTTCTATTTTAGTCCATTTGAGAAACTGAAATTCCTGTCTTTGTCTTGTTGTCAAGACTTCAACCACTCTCCGTTGTAGCATTTTCATCTGTAATCCGGAGTTTAGAATCTGAGCACAGATTCAATCCTGGAAGTTTCTCTCCCTGCCTAATGTTGGTGACTCAGCCCTCCTCCAGGATAAGACCCTGAGGACCACTTATTAAGTGCTTAAAACATTAAACCAAGTGCTAAAAACTGAGTATTTTTAATAAACAAGCTGAAAGACATTTGTTGCCCTGTGACAGAAGCTTCCAATCTACTGGGGGGACATAAACATAAAGAAATAAGTATAGCATGATCATCTGAGAGCACTAATAACTAGGGATGCACAGGAAAATGTTTTTTAAGAGATGGAACTGGAATTCAGCCATGGAGGAAGCTAGGGATTTTAATAATAATAATAACTAATAATGATAATAACGAACATTTCTACAACATTTTAAGGTCTGCGACACACTTTATAAATATTCTCTCATTTGAGCCTCATTACATTCCTGGGGCGTAGGGAGATGCTTTTATTTTTCCAATTTTACAGAAGAAGAAACTGAGTCACACAGCTGGTCAGTATCTGAGGTTCTTCCTCACTCTAAGTCCCACACTGCGTCCACTATACCATCCACTTGTCTAAGAGCCAGAGGTAAGGAGGGAGTGAAGAATGCAGCACAACCTTTGCCAAGGCATGGAGGTAGGGGATGGAATATTGAGATGGGAGAAGAATGACCAGGCCAGTTTGCTTTGAACACTGAATACACAAAACAATAAACTGGAAAGGTTGGTCACAGCAGATTGAGAAGGGCTTTAAATACCAAGGGGAATATTATGCTTTTTATCCTAGGGTTCTTCAGTCAGTCGATAAATGTTTAAAACTCACCTACTATGAGCCAAGTACTTTACCTCCCTGATGTTATGGTCCTCTTCTAGAATGAAGGACAAATGATAGCTAAACACTAGAGATACAAAGAAAAACAAATGACAGCCCCTGCTCTCAAGGAACTTAAAATGTAACGAAAGAGACAGCTTGCAAAATTATATACAAAGCAAAGCACATATAGGAAAAGTAGGAAATGATTAACAGAGAGAAAGAACTGGAATTAAGAGGAGGTGAGGAAGGCTTTCAGTAAAACTGTCCCTAGTGACATGCAAATCCTTCTGTACAAACAAATTCTGTACAGGAGAATGAGTGGAGGTAACCCACAGAAGGAAGGCTCTAAAATTAAGAGGAATCAGGAATGGCTTTCAATACAGAGAGCTGAGATTTGAAGAAGGACAGCAGATGGAAATACGGAAAGGGAGAATTTTTCGTCTTTATGTTGTGGATCCTTTTGGCAATCTGGTGAAGCCTACAGATCACTTCTCAGAAGAATGCTTTAAAATCTCTGTAACACAATGCACAGGATTCCAAAAGGAAACATTGAAATAGTTCTATCCTAAAATCAAATGAAGGTTTCTTAAGCAGAGGCAGAGTCAAACCTGAACTTCAGGAAGATTTTTTGATTGTTTTGTGAAGGATGGTTTGGAGAAAAGGAGAAATTGGAAGCTGAGTGTCCAGTTTGAAGTCTGGTGCCAGGACTCTCGGTGAAAAGTGAGGAAGAATTTAATTAGGATGGTCACAGTATGAGTGAAAAGATCTGAAAATGTGATAGAAATTAAGCACGTGCTATGAGCTAGGTTCTGGGATAATCTCTGAGGACACAAGTACAGGCAAGTAAGGATAGTCAATAATTGGGAAGAGAACATGTAAAGCGGTACAGGAAAGACAGGGGCCAATGTCCTGCTGGGGAAGAGATGAAAATGATGGCAGGCGTGTAGCCCATCTGCCTGGCACACAGATAGAAAGTCATGTGGGAGACATCTTGGATGTGCAAGTGACAAGATGCAGTAACTGATTGGCTATGGGAGCGAAAGAGAGAAGAAAGGGAGGATGATGTCAAGGTCCTGCCCCATGCCCCAGGTCCACCAGTCTAGCAACCTTGTTTAAAATGACAAGAGGAAATGGAAATGTGGTTAATCCAGTATGACATTCTGAATGTTGCTAAACTAGATTTTATTTTTAAAATAAAATATTCAATATTCAAAAAATTCATCTTTATTTCCAACTATGCTCTTGCTCTTTCCTACTCCCTGCAAGTCATCATGTATATCAAAAAAGTAATAAATAAATAAAAGAAGAAAATAAAAAGTTCATTAAAACTAATTCAACAGTGTGCATCATGTTCCACAGCCATGGCCCCCAACCTCTACAAGGAAAAGAATGAACACTTTCTAGTTTCTTCCTTGGAATCAAGCTTATTTTAGATACACATTGTTTAATATTTTTCTTCTATTATCATTTCCATCGTTTAAGACATAGTGATATTGTTGTCTTGATCTTATTTCTTCCTTCACTCTTGATGAGTGGATTTAAGTATTCCAGGAAATCTCCAAATTCATCAAAATCATCATTTCTTATGGCACAGTAAAATTCCATTACATTCACATATCGCAGTTTGTTTAGCCTTTCTTTAATCAGATGGCATCTACTTTGTTTGCTACTAGAACATCCTCTCCCATGAATGTTTTGGTAAATATGGGACATTTCTTTCTGGTTTTGAAACTCCGTGCAAAATATGCTTCACATTTAGCTCTGTGGGCCAAAGAGTGTGATCATATTAGTAACTTTTTGACACAATTCCTAATTGCTTTCAAACTGGGGAAATCAACCAGTAATAGGACAAATACTGTATGAGTGTAAGTCTTTTTTGCACTGTTCTAACATTGACCATTCCCCCTTTTTTCTATATTTGCCAATTTTCTGAGTATAAGGTGAAATGCAAAGATTGTTTTAATTTGGAATTCCCTTATTTCTAGTGATCTGGAGCAATCTTTCATGTGGCTATTGGTATTTTGCAATTCTTTTAAGACTGTTTGTTTTCATTCTTCAGCCACTTAAAGAGTAGGGAATGGTAGTTGGTTTTTATATTAGTCTCTTATGTGTCTTGCATTTCAGACCCTTACCTAGGGAATTAATGCAAAAATTTCCCCTAATCTGTCACTTAGTTTCTTATCCTAAATTCATTGGTTTATTTGCGCAAAAGTTTTCTAATTTCATATAATAAAATGACAGATTTTGATTTTTTTATCACTTTTATCTTTTGTTTAGTTAGGGTTGCTGTCATTATTTATAGCTCTGAAAAGTACCTAATTTCATACTTTTTTCTATTTTTTAAAAATGGTATAATCTTTCATATTCTGATTGTTTGACTTCTTTGAGCTTATTGTAGTGTATAATCTGAAATGGTAAGCTAGATCTAATTTCTAACAAACTATTTTCTAAGAGGTCTTGTCAAATGGAGAGTTTTTCCCCCAAAATAGTTTATTTTTTTAAACTGGGTTGTTGACATTGATCATTTCTGAATTTTCATATTTTATCAATTCCACTGATCTACTTTTCTTTTCTTTAACCAGAACCAAGTGGGTTCAATAATTGTTGCTTTGTAAATGTAATTTGTTATCCCCACTTTCTTTTTACTCCATTTCTTCATTATTTCTCTTGAAGTCCTGGATCTTTGATTCTTCCAAATGATGGAAGTGAGCTCTTCCTCCATGAATTTCCAGTGCCTAACACAATACCTGCTGCATAATAGGTACTTGATAAGTGTTTATTGATTGATTAAATTTCTAAGATGGTTATCATCTATTTGATTTTGTGCCTTTAACATACTCTTCCAACATGGAAGCTATTTTCATACATTTCTCATCTTCTTATAAGACTTGTTAATCTATGTTTTTCACTGGATTTTCGTGTTCAGTTCTGGGCACCACATTTGAAGAATGATGTTGCTAACTGGGAAAGTTGCCCAGAGAAGGGTGATGATGATACCAAAAGGAATCAAGAACATGTTATATGAAGATTACTTGAACAAATTGAGGATTTATCCTGAAGAAGAAATTTACGACAGGAATTGGATCATAAGCATCTTAAAATATTTGAAATGATTTCAAGTCATAGGGAATTAGACTTTGCTCTGATTGCTAATAGATGGAAGAGCTGGGTGCAAAGAATGGAGGTAAAGGGGGAGGAGATTTTGACCTATTGACAGGAAACAGATGCCCCAAAGTGGAAAGGGTAGTTTCAGGAGGAGATAGTGAGCACTATTTCTCTGGAGGTTTTGAGCAAAGGTTGGAAAATCACTTGTTGGGAATGTTGTAGAGGAGATATTTTTGTTCAAGTATGGGTTAGACCAGATGTCTTTTCTAACTTTGACATTTTATTTTGAGTTAATTTGGAGTTTTTTTTCCTTGCTTTCTTGGGGGTCCACAGGATTATGTATTTAATCAGGAATAGTTTTACTCTGTTTTGTCAAAGGATACATCAAAGTGTAAAGATAGCCTTGTAATCTCTTTCAAAATTTAGTACTCATCTTTCCTTCTGGTTTTTTATATTCTTTGTAGATTTGTTTCCTTGTGCTCTAGGCTTTTATTAAAAGTTTTTCTTCTTGAAATATCTGCTATTTCAGTCTTCTTCATATTCTTATTTATTTTCACATTCCTTCCCCTGTATTGGTAGGTACCTTTGAGGCCTAGCTGCAAAGCTTCCTCAGCTTCCTTTCATTGGTTTGACTCTTCTGGATTCTAGCCTCGAGTACCCTCTGAAATGGTAGTACAGCCATGTACAACTAGCTCCCTCCCACCTTAATACCTCCTTTGGCACTCCTTTCCTTCTTGTGACTGGGTTAAATCAACATGTACCATTTTGTGCAGGGTCAAAGAATGGGTAATGTGTTTCAGAGAGAGTCTCTGCAGCCTTGAAAGGTCACTATTCTAGGTCTCTGAACCAGTCAAAAGTAAGCATATTTTCTTTTTCAGTCCAGCTCATGTGACTGAGCTGAGTCAATGGCTACCACTTACATGGTGTGGAGAAGGTAAGGGGTTAAGAGTTGGGAGAGGAACAGTCTGTCAGAATACCTATAGTGTGTGTGTGTGTGTGTGTGTGTGTGTGTAAAATCCCTTTATGAGTCCCAAGTACAAACCCGCAAGCAACTTGCATTACTTCCATTGGAGTGTGGAACCTGGCAGGGGAAGAGTTTTGACAGATCATTTAAGACTCGGAATCCTCCAGTATTAATAAACATTTTACCCTTTTGGGGTTATCCCCCCACACACACACAATGTCATGTATTCAGCCATTGTTGCCCTATACTTGGGTCATAATTCATTTTTGTTCCTTTTTTTTTAAAGAATAATGAGTAAAAGAGGTCTGCAGATCTGCCATGTTGTTGTTCACATGAACTAGAGTATCTTAATTGTGAGATTCCGTAAATATTTGATAAAAATAGGACCTCTTACATGACACAATATCTTCTACATCTGTGCATCTCATCTGGCTAGCACTCTGACTTGCTCAATAGCAAGGATTTACTCACTCAAACTAGCTATGACTTCATCCACATAGGTCTTCCCTCCTCTAACCTAAATTAGAATTCTTCCCACCCAAGTATGCTGTCTTCATGAGTTGTTTTGACTGAACTCAGTCCTCTAGAGATAAGTAGGTGTTTAATAAGTATCTGTTGATCCTGCTGATCCAGCTGATGCCAACCCGGTGCTTTTTCAACCATCTCAAATTTTCTCAGGTAACAGAAACTTGACTGACCCAGGAAATTCAAAGTAATTCAAACAACCGTTATGAAGTACCTACTGAATATAAGACATTGTGCTAGGAAAGTCAGAGCTTACTCTAGTAAATGCTTCTGTGAAAATACTTCTTGCTGGCTCTACCAAATAGAAGTGTTAACATGGGCACTGACATCACTCACAGAGAACCAGCAACATACAAGGACATGAAAGGACATTACCTCATTGATAATAGTCTAATCCTTTGAATGAGCTTCAAATCAATCCAATTGAATTCAACTCAACAAACTTTTATTAAAGGTGGAGTATGCATCAGGCCCTGGGTTAGGCTCTAGTTACATAAAGAACATCAAAAAGTTGCTGTTTTTGAAGGGCTTTTATTCTACTGGTGGGATAGACTGCCCACAAGAAAATGCAAGGGAATGGAAAGAAATACAATGAAATTTTAAGAGCTGGAGAACCCAGGAACAACTGGGAGTATAAAGAAAGGTCTCCATTAACAAAGGATGCTTGAACTGGGCCTTGAACAAGATTAGGGGCTTCAAGAGGAGCAAGTGAGGATGGAGAGCATAGGAGGGATAGGCTGTGCAAAGGTGGGAAATGTGAGGTTGTACCCATTTTCATTTCCTGGGCATCCAAGTCCTTTGACTCTGATGTAGAAGATGGTTCTGTTGGTTTTACCAGTGTGGCTTCTGATTTAAATGAGAATTTTGCTTCATTGACAAGCACCAGCCCTAGGAGGACAAAGGTCATTTTAATTGAAGTAAAGACAAACATGCGTGTTCCTTACATAAACAATGTTATTTAACAGCTATTTAACATTTAACTCAACCCTCATGATTCATTAAGAAAAGGAAATTCAATAAAGAAGGACAGATGTGAATGCAGAAACAGCTGCTTCTGATGGGGCCATTTTCCTTCTCAGAAATGTAGTTAAAGGCATTGAACGATGAAATAGATGTGCAAAAACCATTGTTATTATTATAATAAATGTAACCAATGTCACCATGCTTCCATATTCCTCATGGGGAATTTACCTCATACCTTTGTATGTCCTCAGTCCTTTGGGAAAACTTGTTAAGAAATCTCACTCTCAGTCTCTAACTCTGCTGCGAGCTTCTGTTTCAAAAAGAGGTCTGTGCTTGAAGAGACCCCAGATATTAGTGGAAGCACATTGTAGACCTTGGAATAGCATATACATGTCAATATTATTGTGGTTGTTGTTACTACCCAGGCTGACTGTGTGACCCTAGACAAGTAACTGTCTGTGTCCCAGGCAATTCTCTGTCACTGGAAGATACAAACAGGTACCAATCTTCATTGAAAGAGGAAACTTTCATACTGGAAGTTCCTTAGACCCATGAAATAATGAGTATAACTTAAAATTATTATTAATATTTATTATTATTATTTTCCATAAGTAGTCCTTAGTCTGTGTGGGTGTGTGGAATCCTAGTATGAACACTCTCCCCATTGATGTGAATTGGCATCAAATTTTCCAGATTATACTAGTATATATTCAAAGCAGGACAGGTCTTCTTCAACCCAAGGCCAGTACTCTGGCCATGATGCTATCCCACTTCCACAGACAGTAATCCATGGATTTTATACATCAAGCTTCCATGTAGACCCAGAGACATAAAAGCCTTGTCTCCAATGTGGTTTGTAGGCATTACCTATGATGCAGCTTCATCATCCATTCCATTTCTTGATTCCTGTTTCTATCATAGGACAATGTTTATGTCATGCACATGTTTTGGATAAAGTGTGATTCATGCATATATTAAGACTTCAACCTTTTTCCTGCTTTGGATTGTACAGCTGTCCTGGTTGTTAATTAGCTACAGATTACACCTTGTTCCCACTAACAAGGAAATATACTACAGGGCATAAACCCATCATATCATTTCCACCTAGAGCATTCTGACCAGTAGGGCATCCTACTTCTTAATATAATTATCATCAGTTATTAGCAATAAACAAGTTTGGGGTTGACAAATTCTGCAAGTCTCAGAGTATTTTGTCATTATAGCAAGTATCATGCTTGACTTCCCCAAAAGACATGAGTGATTAAATATGTAAACAGTACCACTTGCCACAGGGATAATCAGATTGCTGACATATGATAATGCACAACAAACCACGTCAATACTTTGAGGGATCAAAATGAAAACCTGAACTTTAGGTAGGATGAAGAGATCTGTGGGCTTTCGAAAAAGTTGGGGCTATTTTTATTCATCTGGTCTCTCCCCAAGTGCTGTATGTACAGAAGCATATTGCAAATGTGATGAATCATGGTTAATTATTCTAATGTTTACAAACAATAAAAGCAAATCTTGCATTTTTTCTGACAAATACAATAAATGTCATTGACAGTAATTAAAAAACTGGATCAGAAACTTTAAAATTTCTTCTATAAACATTTATTTTATTATATTGTAAGACAAGGCTTCTTTTTTGTGTTGTAGATCCCTTTGATGGTAAGTCTGGTCTGTGAACCTCTTCTCAGAATTTTGTTTTTAAGTATATAAAGTTTGTAGGATTAAAAAACTAATTATAACAAAAGAACATTATCAAAATATGCTTTAAAAAATAAATTAATTAGCGTAAGAACCATTTTAGAGCCATCTTTAAGATACTTCACTAGAGATCCATTCCAATACCTCATTGTTTCACGGAAAAGCCCTTAAATCTTCAAAGACTATGCCACTGGAACATATGTATTCTTCAATTATTAAATTGTCTATAAAGAACTGCATAAGATAAAAAATTAGTAAGATGGGGGAGGGTGGTCTTTGCTCTCCAGGAATTAACACTTCATTAAGGTAACTAAGATAAAAATCTGTAAATGAACAAGAATTATTAATCACCTACTACTGGTTAGGTGCCAGGGATACACAATCCCTGTCCAGTCTTGCTACATGCATGAAATATCTTGGGGGCAAAGTTAGAAGGGAGAGCTGATGAATATGTCACTTCTGGATAGAGTGAGTTGAGCATTAAATAACAAGGAATTTGGGAAAGATCTTGGGAAAGATTGGGAAAGGAATTCTAAAGTTCACAAATACTGGGTTTGATATACATTTAGTGGAATATTAAGGCAGCAGTTCATCTTCCCCTAACCCCAACTCCACCACCCAGTGTTGCTTTCTTATTGTCCATTGCCCATTCACTTTCAGTTGATGGGTGAAAGAATGACCCAAGGCAGAGCCAAGTCAAGGAATGTGATATGTTCATCCTAGCACTGTAAAATATAGGCTTCATATCAGCTTCTTCTTTCCAAGAGTAAGAGGGGTCAAAGGATCATGGAAAACATACCCAGTGGGCTGTATGTCTTATAGCTGGATGGTCTTTTTTACTAAGATGGGCTGTGGCAAGTGGAATAATTCATAGCACACTACTTTATAAATCTCTGTAATGCTTCTTGAGAGCTAGAGTCTTGAAACATCTGTAGAAAAACTCTGAAAGGATGGAACTAATGTATATACATAGATATAGATGTTTTTATATATAAACTATATATGTTATATAGGCATATATGTATATATGTCTATATGTCTATGTAGATGATATAGGTAGAAGGATGGATGAATGGATAGATAAGTAGATAGATGATAGATAGATGGATAGATGGATAGACAGACAGGTAGATAGATAGATAAATAGATAGATAGATAGATAGATAGATAGATGACAGATGATAGATGATAGATATTTGTTGTTAAAATATTGAGAATAGTAATTGGTTAGGTCCTTTCCTTCATTATCTTCTTGGATCATCTGCTCCATCTGGTTCATTTGGGGTGGGGGTGGGGGTGCGAGGCAATCAGTGTTAAGTGACTTACCCAGAGACATATATCTAGTGAGTTTCATGGTTCGTTTTTTATTTTCTTTATTCATCCATTCTTAGCTGCTTTGCATTGTCAAGACTTTTACCCAATACTATCTCAATGGGTCCCTGTCATTCTTTGTCTGTGTCAATAAAAGGGACGTCTCCCCTTTACAAGCAGAGCTACTGAAGCTGTGAGAGACTCACGGAAGAGGAAGGACATGTGAAGGTGGGTGGACAGACATCAGGTGGTTTCTGGCTCTGCCCTTGACTTTGCCATCTTGGGCAAGTCACTTTACCTCTTTGAGCCTCAGTTTCCTCATCTGGAAGCATAAAGATTGTACCCTATGACCATTAAAATCCTTTCAAGCTCTGCCATGTTAGGACTCTTTTGTCCTTCCTGTCATTATATTCTTGGACTTTCTTCAAGCCACATGAGTCAATGCTCAAGTCAGCCAGACTCCTCACCGTACCTTCTTTAATTTAATCATTTTTCCCCTCAAGGTGATTTGTAAATACGACTAAATGAACGACCTGGCAGCATGCCATTTTTATGTGTTAGACATTCATTACTAGTTTGGTTTTGTGGGTTTTAACCAGTGTTCAGCCAATGCCTCTAAATGGGATCACTGTCTTTGTATCAGCAGGTAACCCAATTAAGCCTGTTCCCCAAACTGAGCGAAGATGATTTCTGAGGCCTCATTATAATGAAAGTTTAAGTTTTTGTTTGTTTGTTTCCCCCAGATCGTCTGGGTCTTCTTGGGGGAGATCCTACAGGTCTTCAAACAAGGATGTCATCTGCAGAAGCAACAACAGCCCTGCTCCGACATGTGTCCTTCCAGCGCGCCCAGGGTGACTTGTCTCTTTCCTTATTATTGCTAAGTACCCAGCACTTTCCTATGCAGGAAGTTTATGTCAAACTAATTAACTTTTAATGAGAGGAAACCAACTGATTAGAGTGATTTTCATGGTGCTCCAGCTAATAAATGTTGTATGGACTTTGGATGACTTTTTTTTTTGCTTTAGTTTTTCTTCCCTTCCCTTTTCTCTCCTCTTCCTTTCTTCAGACTTCTTTTCTTCTTTGCCCTCCTTCGCTTTCGTTATTTCCCTCCCTCCCTTCTTCCTTTTTCTCTCTTTTCCTGTCTCTCTCCCTCTGTCTTTCTTTCTCTTCTTCTCCCTCCCTTCCACCTTCCCTCCTTCCTTCCTCCCTTTCCCCTAGTTCAGCACTGGTGCCCTGAGGAACATCTGAGGAAACAGGACTAGGTTTCCTGCTTGGAACGTGGCTCCATATTATGCCAGAGTCAATGTGAAGAAAGGCTTGACCCAGATGATGGAGGAGGTAAATATTTGGATTAAGTTGAGTTTAAAGTCGTAAATGAAAGAAGCTTCTGAATCCAAATGTACAACAAACCATCGCAGCCAGGCCTGATGGAGCTTAGCCAGAGACTTTAATGAAAAGCAAGGATCTGTTGGGCAGAATTCCCCAGGGACTGAAAAGTATTTAAAGGGTGTTTACATATGTAATTAGTGTGGCCAAGGAACAGCTCTGAAGGCTCTAAGTCAGGGCAGGAGGGGATTGCTTCAGAGGACTCAACACCTCCCAAAGGGAGTCTAAATTTTAAAAGTTCAAAACCTGTCAGCATCTTGTGAATTAGACAAGGGCCATGTCTTTGTTTGGCCAGCTCCGGGCCCTGGCAAGGAAATGCTTCGAAAGACAATAGGACCTGTTCAGTTTGTGCCAGGATCATCTGATGTCAGCTTTGGTTAGTGGGGCCTATTCCCATGAACTTGACCATGTGTTTGGAAGATCAGGCTCTATCCTAAAGTCATTCTCAGCCTGGAATTTCCAGGATAACAGATGTGACTGTTGTAACCACATTTGAAGTGTGTATAATAGAAAGAATGCTGAACTTGGAGTGACTTAGCTCTAACGCCATTACTTGTATTACCTTGGCTATGTCTCCTCCCTTCTCTGGGCCTCAGTTTCCCCACTTGTAAAGTGCGGTAGATGGACCAGATAATTCCAAGGCCCCTCCTGACTGTAAGTCTATGACTCTCTGTTTAATTCCTGACCAGGTGTTAATGGTTGTAGGAGTGTATTATACTGCCCAGAGGACCCTTGATATTTTTTAAACATCAGAATTAAATAATTCTGATTTCCTTGGAAACACCAATATTTGAAGCCAAAAATAACTCCCTCCCTCAACACAAAAAGAGTTAAGGATACTCACCTGCCGTTAGCAATAGGATGACCAATTTAGATTGTCAGGAGGATGTGGCTCCCCCTCACTGGAGATTTATAATCAGAGCCTCGCTGGCTACCTGTCAGGTGTGTCTTAGGTGGAGACAATGCTTCAGGTGTGAGTTGGAGCAGTCAGCTGATGAAATCCCTCCCAATTCTAAAAAGGGATTCCCCTAGTGCAGCCCTTGTCATGAGACCCAGATGCATTTAATGACTTGTTGAAGGTTAGACAGGTAGGAAGCAGCAAAGTCAGGGCTGAAATTCTGGCCCCTACATATCGTCATGTTAACAGTCCTTCTAATACACTCAACCCGTAAGTCCTCACCTTTGTGAACACAAAAGGCAATGTGTAATTCTGTAATCAGAAGACCTGAGTTCAAATCCTGCCTCTCCTTTTTAGTATACATAACTTTTCTTTAATGAGCTTTCATTTCCTCATTTTAAAAATGAGTTGGAATTTGATTATGTGGCTCCTCGTCTCTAACCTAAACAATGAATATATGCTAGCCATTGGAAAAATAAAGATAAAAATGAAAAGTCTAGGACCTCAAAGGGCTCCCATTCTATCAGGAAGATGGCATGTGAGGTCTCAGTCGCCATAGTTTACATAGCTATAACTTCAAATAGTGTGAATTTAAATGCATGGGATTAATTTTTAGGCCTAACTAGGACCTAGCTATTATATACAAGATGCTTTTTATGGGAAAGGGTTTGAGCCCAATAATGTTGTTGATTTCAAAATAAGAACCATGTATGGTCTTGCTCTGTTCTCCACTATTCTGACCTTTGAGGAAAGAAGGAATACATAAACACAAAAGCCAGTTTGGAGTGGTGGAAAGAAGGTGTGAGTTGCATATACAGAAGAGCTGGGTTTGGATATCAGCTCTACTAGCTTTGTAGCTTTTTTGACAGAGAACTCATTTTAATCGACCTTTGCTTACACATCTTTAAAATGAGTGGGTTAGAGTAAATTATACATTTCAGAGTTCATCTTGCTCAATCCCTTCATTTAAAACATGATGAATGTCCAGCAAATATCTTAAACTTGATTTGTCCAGAACAGAACTCGTTATTCCCCCCCTAAATTGTCCACCCTTCACAACCTTCCCTTTCACTATAGAGGGAAACAATATCCTCCCAGTCCCTTAGGGTCACAAGCTAAGAATGATCCTAGATTCCTCACTACCTCTCACCTCCCAGATCAAAGTTGTTACTAAGATCTGTCTATTCACCTCCACAGCATCTCAGATACACTCCCTTCTCTTCTCCCCCTGCCCTCATCCAATCCAGGTGTGAGGTGATGAGACTCTAACCATAGCCTGCTGTGGGGGTCTGCCTGCTTCAAGTCTCTCCCCACTTCAAATCATCCTCCATTCAGCCACTAAAGTGATTTCCTCAAAATGTAGTCGAATCATGTCACACTCCTCACCTCCTCAACGAGTGGCTTCCTACCTCCAGGAGCAAATACAAAATGCTCTGTTTGGCATTCAGAGTCTTTCACCACCTAGCCTCCTCCTACCTGTCCTACTTGTCTAGTCTCCTTATTCCCTGGCATATAATCTTCCATCCAGTGACACTCGTCTCCTGGCTTTTCCACGGACAAGACCCTCACCTCTCAGCTCCCGACAAAATGCCTGGAATGCTCTCCCTCCTCTGCTTTGACTTCTGACCTCCCTGGCTTCCTTTGAGTCCCATCTAAAATCCTACCTTCTACAGGAAGCTTTCCCAAGCCCCTCTTAATCCCAGTGTCTTCCCTCCATTATTTTTTCTTATTATCCTATATATAGCTTGCTTCATATGTATTTGTTTGCATGCTGTCTCCCCCATTAGATTATAAACTCTTTGAGGGCAGGGACATTTTTGCCTCTTCTTTGTATCCCCCTGTGTTTATCACAGTGCCAAGCACATATAGAAACTTAGTAAATGTGTGTTCATTTATTGGTTGATTAAAGAAGAGGAAGCAGATCCAGTAAGGGAAAGTGTTCCTCCCTGATGTCCCTCAGTTGGGTCCTTCAACCGGAAAATCTGCCATTCTCTCCAGGACGCCACACTACCTCCTAAAGATGAGTTCTCAAGGACCTCTTCTGGCTTTATATTAAAGAAATGCTTGGAGACAATTAGTCTGCAATTTGCACAATAGTGTCTTGGTAAGTCGCAACTAATCAAAAAGTTAATTGCTGCTCCTATCTATGAGTGGTCTTTCACGTGGCTAGACTGGGAGTGAAAATGTTTCTCACCTGGCCTTAGTCCAGGACCTCATGGTCCTTCCCTGAAAGGCCCCAAACTGTTTATTCTCCTTGGACCTCCTCCATTTCTCCCCCAGTTGAGGTGAGCAGGGGACGGTGAAGTTAGGTAGGAGAGGAGACCTGTCTGCTATAAAGGCATTAAAAGACTGTATCCTCAGAGAAGAGGATCTTTCCCAGTAAAAGTCAGGTTATCTTTTCTTTTAAATGTCTTTTTGTTTAAAAAAGTATAACTCCAGATGCATTTCTTGGAACTAATTTAGTATGTGCTGAGGTTTGTGACTTTTGAAAGTTTTCTTATAATGTGAGCTTTTAACTTAGCTTGTCCAGTGCCTAGCCCAGTGACCTGTAACCAGTAAGTATTTGATGAATGCTTTTGGATTAAATTGAATTGAATTAAATCTTAAACAATTACATTAAACCAAAGGATGTTATTTTGTTTTTAAAAATCCAGACTTGGAACATAACCAAAGCCCAGAAAGTCTTATCTTATTCTAATGATATATTGGGATGTATCTCATTAACATGACTTCTTATCACACCTTGGACAGGGCTGGGTTAGCTGGGCTCCAACAAACTGCTGGCTTTACTGTAAATTGAAATCTAATCACCAATACCCCACAAGTTGGGAGGTAAAGGCTCACACACCTTTGATTGAGTCAGGCAGGGTACCCAAATGGGAATATGAGAGGGACAAGAATTCCAAACTAAGAACATCAGAGAATTTGGGTGATGATGTGCAGGGCCCCATTCCTGCCCTGCTATCTGGGCAAGACTTTTTTTCCTTTTCTATGTATGATAGGAGGTTGATGGATTGTGTCTGTTGTAGAGACACAAGGAGAGAAAGGTGACTTGGGTCCCAAAATAGCCCCTTTGAGTGCATTAAGAAAGAGCCATCTCTGACACAGACAGGAAGAGAGGAAAAGGAATTGGTGAAAAGATGTTTACCACTCACTGTTCACAGGCAGCTGGGTCGTAGCATCGATTCACATTAGCCAACTGTCCTCAGTTAATTGTGACTCTGTCCTTTACTTTGACGCTGTCAAATTGTCTGGACTCTTTGTAAGAGTTGAGTGTCTTGAAGTTTCCTGCTCTAACTCTATGACCCCATAATTGAAATTCTATTTAATTCGAACAATATAAACTGGCCTTAAATCTTGGCACCCACTGGCTCCCAGACCTAACATGGTAAGATATGGAATGAGTTTGCACTGGTCTTTTCATTCTTTGTTACCTTTTTTAAAACCATGCAGTTCATTTGTTGATGTTTTTTAAAGTATCTCTTTAGAGTTTCTCCACCCACCCTCCCTTCACCTGGTCAATAGAACCTTCCCTTGTAAAACAGAAATACAATGAAGTCAAGCAAATCATTACATTAGCCACGTCTGTTAATGGCACCTTCCTTTGGCATCTTTATCCCACCATATCTCTGAGCATGTCATTTCTCCGAAATCACATTTTTAACAGTTTCCTACCTCTCCTCCATTGCTTCCTGCCCAGGTGGTTTGGATAAAACACACATTTAATGCTTAGAGTTCTGAGGGTTCAATTAGGGGCTTGACAGATGCCACGGTAATATGAATAGTGCCACTAGGAAGAGTGGGTAAGATGGTCATTTAAATCAGCTTTAGATAAAGATTTGAAATGTTGTCTTACCTACACTAAATATTTTCTCTGTACAACTTTTTGCATGGTGTGTCTTCCATCAGAATATGATCTCTTGGAGGGCAGGAACAATGTTTTTGCCTTTTTTTATATTAGCAGAACTTGGCACATAGAAAGCATTTAATAAATTCCTGTTGACTGACATGTAGTGAAAATGGCCAGATTAACTGAAATAGTCAGAAGTCTCTTTTAGATGTCCTCCCTCATCTCTGCCTCTGGGCTACTCTGGCTTACTTCTAGTTCTAACTAAAATCCTGCCATTTACAAGAAGTCTTACCTCATCCCCCTTCATTTCAGTTGGCTTTCTCCCACTGGTGATTTCTCCTTTACTCTGCATACAGCTTGTTTGCACAGAGTTGTCAGTATGTCATCTCCCCATTCCTTTGTGAGCCCTTTGACAGAAGCGACAGACTTTTGCCTTTCTTTGTATGCCCAGCATTATGCACAGTGCAGTAGGCATTTAATAAAATGTTAATTGACTGATTTTTAACCTCAGTATTCTCATGTAGACAAGAGGTAGGGGTAGCTGCAACAGTAATAGCACATTTAAAGCAATTGACTCCTTCAACTAGATCATAACAGATGCCAAAAAGCAGATCATTTAAGGGACTCCTTACCCCATGGCAGCTACAGAACGATGATGACCTCACCAGAAAGGAGGAAGGGCATAGGCAGACAGGCAACATGCCTTTATTAAATACTTACTTAAGCCCTGAGTACCATTGTTAGCCCCAGGGATATAAATACAAGCAAAAAAAAAAAAATAAAAGAAGAACCCCTGCCTTCAAGGAGCTTACATTCTAATGGGAATGGGAGCTAAAAGGGAGCTGAAAAGTGTGCGTTGGGGAAGATGGTATCTGCCGACCATGTGATGGCAAAGTAGAGTTCAAAGAACAAATAGGAGGGTAATGAGGCAGGACTGGGCTGAGCTGGGCCCCTTCACAAAAGAGAGACCCTTGGAAGGAATTACCCACAGGAGAAGCAGACCAGCATGGCAGAGTGGTGTTCCTGGGTGAGAAGCCCCCAGGTGCTGAGGGAAGATCTCAGATGAGGAGGTGGCTGAACAGGGTCTGAAGATATTCTTAGAGCACATGACAAAGACGTCAAATGTACTCAAGATAATTTCAGAATAAGCAGGTATCACTTCACTGAACAGTAAGTACACATCATTAGATCTGTCAAATGGAACTGAAAGTGACTTGCCTCTGTAATGAAGCCTATGGAAGAGCTAAGATACTAGTGTGGAAACCAGAGGTCCCTCATGAACAACATCCACAAGTGTCAAACAGGTAACTGAATCATGTGGATTGTAGTGTGTGTGTGTGTGTGTGTGTGTGTGTGTGTGTGTGACAGAGAGACAGAGAGAATAGGGGTTTACAATGCCAGTTCAAGACCAATTACCACTAGAAATTATGGGATTATTTTTAAGAGATAAATGATAGGAACTGGATAATGCAGAATTTCGGGTTGTGGCATTTAGAACCAACTGGATTCTTTGAAAGACACAACTTTGTGCCCAAAATTGTTGACTGTATCAGGAACTTGTTACCATAACATCACTGATAAATAAATCCCCTTGCTCAGGCAGTCAGGCAGTCAGTCAACAAGCATTTATTAAGCACTTACTATGTGCCTTCCAGTGTGGTAACATAGACCTTAAGATATGTTGGAGAATTCAACCAACAATCTCTGTTTTCAGATCTCCTTTATCCTTAAAAAGAAAAAAACCTATACCTTTCCTTGACCCTGTTATCCCCTCCAACTCTCATACCATATCTCTTCCTCTGCATGGCTAAATTTATTGAAAGAAGAGTCTATGCTGTTTGCCTCCATTTGCATATTACTAACTCATCAGCTCCTTAAAATTTGGCTTATATCTCTACTACTGGACTGAAATTGACCTCTCAAAGAACTCTTGATTCCTAAATCCATAGATTCTCATTCCTCGTTTTCTTTGGACTTTTTCCAGCAGTTGACTACTTTTTATTTATAGATAAAAAGCATTTATTTTTTAAGTACTTATTAGGGACCAGGCACTGTACGCATAGATAGTGGAGCAAAAATATGTGAATATGGAGCCTACCTTCAAAAGACTTACATTGTACACAGATATTTCTCTTTTTTGTTGTTTATGTTGCAGTTTTCTCCTGTCTCTTCTCACACTCTGTCATAAGGCAGCACGATCTAGTGGAAAAGAAAGTTACAGGCTAGTAAATAAGCTAACTTTTATATATGCTAGATCGGAAGTCGGGAAAACCTGGGTCCGTATACTGCCTTAGACATTAACATTTTAACACTAACACAGAATAGGTCGCGTTATTTCTCTAGACCTCAGTTGATTCATCTGTAAAATGAAAATATTGGACTTAAAATCACTGCAAACTCTAAATATACAATCCTACAATGATTCCTTTTTGTACCCTTCAATGGCTCATCTTTTCTTCTCCCAGCCCTTGTCTGTGAGTGCCCCCTTCCCACAAAGGCTTGGATTCCCTTAACTATCTTTGATAATCTCACTTACTCTTTTGGCTTTACTGGCTCACATATCCATGTTCTATCTCTCTATCCCTATCTATCTATCTATCCATCTATCCATCTATCTATCTATCTATCTATCTATCTATCTATCTATCATCTATCCATCTATCCATCTATCCTAGATACCTCTCTAATCTAGCCCTTCTCTTTCCCTTAATCTGAACTATACATTTCCAGCTGTCTTTGGAATATCTCTACCTTAGCCTAAAAGGGCCAGGTCTCACACTGCATCCTGGGTCATCTCCAGTCATTCTAGTGAATATCAGGTCACTGGATCCAGATGGCACAGGAGAACAAAGTGAGGTTGGTGACCTTGCACAGCCCTCACTCACTCAAAACAAAGTCTACCGCAAGTCATATCATCATCTTGATGTCATGGTCCTATTGGAGAATGAAGCAGAAACACAACAACAACCTTAATGTATCACTAGCAATGAGGAGAGTGATTGGTTCTATGTCATAGAAAGAAGAGCTAAAGGAACTGGAGACGTTTTGCCTGGAAAAAAGATGACTATTGGGGATGGAGCATAGTTAATGGTATAATAGAAGAGCTGTGTTTGTGCATTTGCCATGTGGAAGAAGGCTCAGCCAGGCAGAGACAGGAGCTAGGCCTAGAAGTCAAAAACAGGCAAAACTAGAAGAACTTGGGAACTCCCAGGGCCATTCAAAAGGTGAAGGTGGTACCTTAGGAGGTGGCAGGTTTTTCTACCTGTGAGGTCTCCAAGCCAGGGTCCTGTGAAGAATAAAAGACAGAATTACTACAACTATGTTAATGAAAAGAATTCTAAAAGAACGCTAAATCCTGAGTATTAAAAAAATAAAAATAAAAGCTAACACTTATATGGGAGGGCTAGGTGGGCACAGTGAATAGAGCTCCAGGTCTGGTTTCAGGAAGATTCCTCCTTCTGAGTTCAAATCCAGCCCCAGATAATTCCTAATTGTGACCCTAGACAAGTCGCTTAACACTGTTTGCCACAGCTTCCTTTGCACTAAAATAAATTGGAGAAGGAAATGGCAAACCACTCCAGTATCTTTGCCAGGAAAACCTCAAATGGGGTCACAAAGAGTCAGACCTGACTGAAAAATGACTAAAAGACAACAAAACATTTATATAGTACCTACTCTATGCCAGGAACTGTGCTAAGTGATTTGTAAGTATTATCTCATTTTATCATCACCTTGACCCTGGGAGATCAGTACCACTATTATTCTTATTTTACATATGAAGAAACTAAGGCAAACGTAGATTAAGTGACTTGCTTAGGGTCACATGGCTAGTAAGTAAGACAGGATTTGAACTCTGGTGCTTTTGACTCCAAGCCCAGGGCTTTAGCCCCCACATCATATAGTACTTAAGTAAAGGGTTGGATCTTTAAACATTCCTTCCTTTCTGTTATAAACTCAGTGATGTGTTTGACAATTGAATAGGCTGCTTTTCATAATACTGAGCTCCCCGAGTCCATTTTCTCATCTATAAAATGAAGATTCCTATTATAGAATTCTCTAAGTATAATGAAATAATACTTTTCTTAGGGCGGTCTTGAGGATACAGTGTGATGTTGTATGGAGTGTGGTAAGAAGAGTGCTTCAAAGGTCTTTCTCCATGTTAGCTCTTTTTTCTGGGAGATTTGAAGAAAATCAGCTCTTACCAAAGTGGGGCACAGCCCTTCACAGGAGGAGCTGGTATTTAAGGTTGTAACCATAGTATCTAGCAGAGTGCTTGGCACAGAGGGTACTCTCAGGAAATACTTCTTTTTTTCTGATTTGTGAGACTAAATGGAAATTTCATTGTGCTTTTCTGTTCCAGCCTTCCTGGTCTATCCAAGTCGTGGTTGGTACCTTCCTTTTATTTGACATCAGCTGTGGGATGCTTTCATTTGGGTAGACTTCTCTCTCCTAAGGAATGCAGTAGAGAACAATGTGTCCCTCCATCTACTGATCACCAGAACAATCGCTTAATGAGGTATGCATCTCTGCTTCTCTCAGGAAAACCAATTAAGAGGGTTCCATGTTGTTGGGAAGGACTACATGGGGCCAGCGGATTCCATTTCACTTTGAAGATCAGTGAAAGATAAGAATTTAGTTGTAACATTTTGCATTATTCTTAAGGCCTCTATAATTTAGAGAAAGGGTTTCTTGGGCAAATGACAAAACTATACTATAGACTGAACAGCCTGTGGTGGTGATGGTAAACAAATGCTCTAGGTGGGTTTGGGAGTTCTCAGTTCAGATCTTGACTCTGACTCTTATTATCGAGGATACCTTGGATAAATCACTAAGCCTCTTTCTATTAGACTCTGTGAGAACGGGGACTAATTTTGTTTAGTTTTTTTTCTTTTTCTGCAATTCTTTACATCCTCAAAACTTAGAACAAACACAGGCACATAGTAGACACCTAACCAAATGCGAGATGACTGACCCTCAAAGCTTTTATCTCTCAGCTATAACAAGGGGATTACAATACTTCATGGAATGTAAGAACTAGAAGGATTCTCACAGGTCATTTGGTCTAACACAGGGGTGGGGCCTCAAGCTACATATGGGCTTCTAGGTCCTTGGGTGTGGCCTTTCGACTGAGTCAGAGTTTTACAGAACAAATTGGTTTCTTAAGGGGATTTGTTTTGTGAAGTTTGGATTCAGTCAAAGGGTCACACTTGAGAACGTAGAGGGCCATATGTAACCAAAGGTTTCCTACCCCTGAAACCCATACCTCACTAAGAATTTCCTCTAAAATATTCCACTTTCCACCAAGTGTTCATCAAGTCTTTGTTTACAGACCTTTAATGTGGGATCCCTGAACTATCTTCCTGGTAGTGCAGCATATTCTGCTTTTGGATAGTGCTGATGGTCAGGAAGTTGGTTCTTATCTCAAGTCCAAGCTGGCACCTCTGCACTGTCCACTTTTTGTTCCTGGCTCTAACTTCTAGGACCAAAAAGGGGTCATATCCTCTCTAAATTTTCCCTTCTCCAAGCTAGACATCTCAGCTCCTTCAGTTGACTTTCACATGGTGTGTTCTCTGCTCCTCTCCCTGTCCTACTTCCTGTCTTTTGCATGCACTCACTTTACATATGTCTTTTCTAAAAAGTGGTGCCCCAAACCAAATACTGCCCTCCAAATGTGGTCTGAGTGAGGAGAATTTAATGGAGTTATTCCTCCCTGTTTCTGAACTTCTGACTCTGCCTGTGGTACCAAAGACTATGAGTCTTTTGGATGACCATGCCAACATGCAGATTCATATTGAGTTTGAAGTTGACCACATTCCCCAGGTCCTTTTTCATATAGACCACTGTCTACCCATGCATCCTCCATCCTCTACTTGTTAGGCTGAATTTTTGAACTCAATCAAACACACATTTCCATATTTACTCGTTTAAATTTCATGATATTCCAATCCAACTATTATTCTTACTTTGAGTAATCCTGACTGTCATCCAATATGTTGTCTATATACATACCTGTGTATCAAGGCTTTCCATTTATGACATCATACAGGTCATGGGTCAAATTATTTTTCAGTATAGGACCAAACATAGATCTCCTGGGGCCCCCCACTGGAAACTTCACTCTAAGTTGACATGAACGAAATTAATGACTAACTTTTTGGCCCATTCTTTCAATCAGTGCCATTTAACTACTTTATCATCTAGTCGACAGTCCTCCATAATTTCCACAAAGATAACGTGTCATCCTAAGGATTAGATGTAGGTGAGCTAAGTACCAAGGTTCCCAAAGTCCTAAACCCTACGGACATTTATGATCAAGAAAACTTCATGGAGCAGTTAGGATTGAATCTGAGCCTTGAAGATTGGAGAAGATTCATAGAATCAGAGAAATAGAGGGAGAGGGCATTGCCCTTGAGGATCATGGCAAGTTTAGGAGGAAACTGAGACCAGTTGTGCTCCTGGTGGAGCAAAACCTCATTCACTCTGGTATACTCTAATCTGGTATACTCTGATCTGAATAATTTACCCAATTTCGATATGTTATTTACTTGGATAAATGAGCTTATTCCATATTGACTATTTGTGATGATCTTTTGTAAGTAACATTTAGTAGGAAGGGAGTCATCTTTAAATACAAGCTTGAGGCACTCCTTCCCCTTTTAAGCAAATAGTGACCAGGAAAGCATCCCAAACTTAATGAAATACTTTGCCCTAGATAAGCAATATATCGGAGGGTGTGGATAGATATAATTCTAGTCCAGTACCGTCCCTGAGAAAAGAGTGCCCAGACACATGGTCTTTTACTCTTCCTTCCTGTTAGGAATCATCATCGGATAGCATTCCAGAAATGACTATCAAAATCTCACTGCAAAATCTCATTTAGACAAACACATGTAGGTGTAGCCATAACCCATAAGAGCAGTGCACACTTCACAGTTATTGTTAATGATAATAATAGCTAGCATTTATAGAACTCTTTTATTAGGGTTTAAAAGCACTTCATATATATTAACTTATTTTGTCCCTGTAAGAATCTTGAAGGTGAGTAATGAGTATTCCCATTTTATAGATGAAGAAAATAAGACCGAGAGAGGACAAGTGACTTACCCAGGATCACACAACTAGGAAGTATTTGGGAAGGATTTGGCCCCAAAGTCCACCATTCTAACTACTACATTGCCTAACTGCTGCTTATTCTGTTTGACGTGTGTCAAGTGTTCAGTGTCTAAAGAGCCAATAATCTTATCAGTAATTTTGCAGGCAGAGAACTTTTATAATACCCAGAGCAAGAGAATGGCCCCCTCCATTTTACTTTCTTCTAAGGTTTTCACAGCAGGGAAAATTAAATATTATCTGTTAAATAGTACTTCCCCTCAAAAGTCAGCTCAAGCATCAGTATTTGTGAGAGTGCCAAGGCAAATTTATACCAGAAAGATTTCTATCTAAAACACTTGGAATGAGAAAAGTTAGTGTCAATGGAAAGTTTTAGAAAGAAGAATGCTGGAAGTAAATGGAATCATTAATAGTCTGGGTCCAAGCCGTTCTCCTTTTCCACTGTAACCCTCGGTCATTTATTCCATTATCACCTGTATTAAAGAAAGAGAGATACACTTATGCATTTGTTTGGACCCCCTTTCCTTTGTCTCCTCCCATTTCCCTCTCCTGTTCTTCCTCTTCCTTCTCCTTTTCTCCTTCTGCCTCTTTCTTCTCCTTTGTCTTCATTCTGCCTCTTCCTTCTCTTTCCCTTTCTTCCTCCTTCCCCTCTTTCTTTTCTCCCTCCTCCTCATCCTCCTTTTCTCTTCTTCCCTTTCTGTCTTCCTTTTTCCTCTTCCTTTCTTTCCTTCTTTCTCTTCCTTCTCTCCTCCTTTACTTTCTTTTCCTCTTCCTCCTTTTTTCCTCTTCCTTTTCCTTATCTTCCTCTCCCACTTCCCCCTCTCCTACCTTCCTCCTGGCTTTATCAGAAGTCTAAATGGTTTAGCCAACTTTTGCCAGGAACTTCAGTAGCATTGATTTTCCCTCTCTATAACCTAAATTTCTTCATCACCTCTTTTATAAAAGAAAGAAGATTTGGCTCTCCTTGCAAATTGTTTCCTGAGCACAGCCAAACCTTCATAAGTATGGAAACAATTTACTTGCTGAATCTTGAATATGTGCAAACTCAGAATATCATTCAGGGGCTGATAAGGTACAATCTTGAGAGCTGTATGGCCACAAATGTCTCATTTATAACAAAACAAGCTGTCATGCCTGCCAAAAGGAGGGTCAAGGACTTGTGTTTTTGTTTTGTTTTTTTTTTTTGTGAGAGAACACCCAACTACTGAAATGTATATACTCTCAATTCTTCTGTAACTGATAGTTGGGAAAACTAACCCTCTCCAATTCAAGGTCTTGAAACAAGATAAAACTCAGGTTGAGATTTTTAACTACTCAGTATTCAATGACATGACTTAGCTAATGCACACACATTTAATTCCCTTTTGATTGATCCCATAATTACAGAATTTTTTTAAAGCTGTTATATTATCTCTTTATTTGACACAATATGGCACCATTTTGTTTCAGGATTGAAAACCAAATAAGACAACTACAGTTGGTAACATTTCAAAGAAATATTCCCTTTAAGATGAAATCAATCCTGTTTCAAGTTTATTCCCCTGCTTTATGATTGAGGCTCTAGGGGTATATTTTGTTGAAAAAAATGTCTTTTTGATTTTTCCGAAATTCTTTAGATTAATATGCAGCTGTCATTGCAAGGCAAATCTAGATTTGCTTTTATGTTCTCCCTTTCCCCAGGCTGCAACTAGTATCTACCTCTCCAGGAGACGCAGTCCATTCATTTCTGATTGGGGCTCGATAGACCAGGTCAGTAGCAAAGAATTCATCAACTCATCTTCATTTAAAGCTTGTCACCCATTGTCTATTTACATCGACTGAATATATTTCTTTTCTTAGTAGGTTCAATATTCTGTCCTTGTTGTCCTCTATTTTATTTCTAATGTAAGCTTGAAAAGATGTTCTACTTAAACACATACACACAGAGAGCACACAACTAAAACCTTCCAAAGACTGACAAGTTTTGGTGTATTTTCAGGGTAGAATTGGAACATTTGTTCAATTTTTACATGATCTTAAATCTTTCCTTCCTCTCCCTCCCCCCCATGTCAAAAGGCAATGAATTTCCCTCTGCTGTTCCAGCTAATGCCATTTTTCTTATTTCCTCCTCCCTTTGCCTGGTCACCAAAGAACACCACAGTCAGAGAACTAGAGATTCTCAGCCCCCGTTATCAGATTTAATATATTTAGTGTGGGGAGTCATGTGTTTATTTCAAGCATTTTTCTCAAAGGCAGATCTCCCATTGTTAACTAATTCTTTGAACATAGTATAAAGATAATAGAGTTTAGGGTTGAAAGGGGCCATAATTAGGCTGGGTCAGTTGGAGCTTTGTCTCAGAGAGATGAAATTTTGAGGGCATTGACAGCTCTTTTACTCCAACAAGTAGAAACACCCAGTTAGCAGAAATAATTAGCTTTAAAGGGAAGCTACCAAATGGTAGGCTTCCTTAGAGCAGCAGCTACAATATAGGTAAGCTTCTCTCCAGCCTCTTCATTTAGGTGGTATAGTGGATAGAGCAACTGGCCTAGAGTCAGGAAGACCTGAGTCCAAATCTCACCTCATACAATTACTTGTTTGGTGACCCTGGGCAAGTCACTTAAATCTCCATTCACCTCAGTTTCTCCATCTGTAAAATGGGCATAATAATAGCATGATCTCCCAGGTTGGGTATCAAATGAAATGATCATTGTAAAGCACTTAGCACAGTGCCTATAAATAGTGAGTACTATATAAATGCTAGGTAATTAAGTAATCCAGACTGGTTTTGCCCTGTGATGGCTTCACTTTGTCCCATAGGACCAGAGTCCCCGGCTTCTCTACTTCATGGGACCTTGTATCCCAGGTTCCAAATGAATGTTTTGTCAAGAAACCAAAGAAGTAATGGAAGTAAGAAAAACTAGTATAATGGGAAAAGAACTGGATTTGAGTAAAGAGAGTCTGTGTTCAGGTCCTGACTCTACCACTGCTTAGTGGTGTGACCCTTGGCAAATACCTGTACTTGACCTGAGACTTAGTTTCACAGGATGATAGGGAGCCTGAAAGGATGTTCAAAATCATGTAATTCAACTCCTTATTTTATAGATGAGGAAACCCAGGGGAAAAGACTTGTCTAAGACCATTCAGATAGTCATATTAATATTTAAAGTTATCGAAGCACCTGGCATCTATTATTCTTTGAACCTCATTATAATACTGTAAGTTGGGCACTTCAGATATTCTCACTGCTTTATAGATGAGGAAACTTCAGCTTAGAGAGATGAGTTGTTGAGTGCTTGATCTCATAGTCAAGTGTCAGAAGCAAGATTTGAATCTAGGTCTTCCCAACTCCAAAGCTTTCCACTACCCCATAGAGCCCTCTCCTGTCAAATTCTCTTATTCATCTCATAGGATTGTTGTCAGGGGAAAGTACTTGTAAACATTAAAGCTATACAGGCATCCTCTGCCTAACATTTACTGGTTCATTGAAAGCATGACTTAGGTGAAACAACATTAGAGAGACCAGTGAGTTCTATGGAATGAATTATCAAATGGGGGCTACATCCTACGCTGGGCAGGTCTGGCTGGTAACTGGAGAAGGCACTGTGAGGGTAACGAAGGTGGTGAGAGGAAGGACAATGGAAGAAAGACAGGTGCAAGGCATTCTGGGTATTGAGGTCCCAAGGAAAGAATGAACTAAGTGAAGTAGACAGGAGAGCTCTAAGCAGACTCTAGTCCTAGGATAGTGGCCAGAGCTGAGGGGAGTGGGTAGGAGAAGGACTGTAGGAGGAGGTCAAGGAGTTTGGATAGACCATAGACCTATGGCTGATGGGAAATGAATGAGTCGAGTGACTGACAGAGGTTAAGTAACTTGTCCTTGATTATAGACCTAGCAAATATTAGAGGCAGGATTTGAAGCCAGGTCTTTCTTGATTCAAGGCTGGTGCTCTGTCCGTGGTAGAAAATGACATCTTCAAGAGAAAATGTCCAAATTAAAGAACTGGAGGGTGTGGGTAGTGGGTGAACTAAACAACGCAAGGAATGCGGGAACACTCTGCTGGCTTTTGGCAGTTAAACTAACAGGAGTTGGTAATATTTGTTTTTAGTAATTTTGACTGATATCTTTTTTTTTAAATCCCCATGATTTCCCCTAAATCTCTCTAGTGTTTGATTATAATTTATGAATGACTTTACTCCAAAATGTCCTTGGTTGAGGCAACTTTATGTGGAGGATGTCTGTAAAATGTGGAGGATATCTGTAAAAATATAAACTGTCATCTTCATCATTTTTTATTCACATGCCTTTTGATAAAAATGAGATAGAAATAGGGCAATTTATTATTTGGTGATTTTTGTGTTATCAATAGACAAGCATTTACTAAGTGCTTATTGTATGCCAAGCACTCTTCTGGTAGTAGGGATTTAAAGCAAAAGTAAAAATCCCTAACTGTAAAGAGCTTATACTTTAATGGGGAAGGGGGGTGAGTATCTATATAGGGTGTCCCAAAAGTCTTAGTGTAGTTTTAAGCTTTAGTAGCTAGCTATGGTCATTGACAGATTTGGAAGTACAAACTTTCAGACCACTCCAAGCTAGTCCACGAAAATCTTATCTGGCAGCCACACCCAAAATGTGGTTTTCTTTGGCTCTATGTCAACCAACAGGGAAGTATAGGAAACCCTTCTAATTTGTGGTTTCATAATTCATGGTTTTTCATATTTTCTCTGGATCCTGCCAACTCACAAAACTAAGAGAGCAGGTTTACAACCTGAATTTGCTGAAATGTTTTGCTAATGTCTTGTAATTTGGTCTCCAACTGAGGCTCTATCTGCCATAGATATCTTCACAAGAATTCTCTGTTTTTGTGTCTGTAGGGATCTTAAGCTGTGTATCAAAACCAGTGCCTGTTACATAGTAGGTGCTTAAAAAGAGCTTTTTGGCTGTGGAGTAGTGAGATTGATTGGGGACTATGTTCAGGTTCTTTCTATTCAACACTTTTAGTGGTGATAAAATTGAGAAATGACTTGTCATAGTTATAGATGACACTACGATGGTTAACATTAAAAATGCTTTAGAAAAGATGAATAAAACTTGAAAATTTTGACCAATTAAAAATAAAACCAACCATATCAAAAGGAAAGGAAATCTTGAATTCACTTGGGCTAATTGCAGGGATGTGTTGAAGCCATCTCAGTAAGTCTGAAGAGATCCCCGACTACTATAGTTTCAGCATGGGCATTAACAGCTTGTAAAGAGGCAAATGCTACCAAACAGGACCTGATTTATTGTTTTATTGATAGTCTAGACTTACAAGAAGAATAGAAAATTCTTAATAATGAAATTAAACTTAGAATCATAAATATATGTACAGATATCTACATACACATATATATGTGTGTGTTTCCTCCATGCCGCCTCCCCCCGGGAGCCTGTTGTTAAATATTGTTCAGCCTACTCCTGTCTAAGAGTGTGATGAACATTCAGGAATTCTTAGACATTAGTAAGTGACTGGGAGAGAGTACAAGTTCACACTCGGGATTTAAAGAGGAATTTACTTTTATTTTCAGGGTATGGTTGGGCATTGTGGTTGGAGTCCAGATCTTTAAATCTGGGGAATCACATGTTAGAAAAGGCTTTGATAAGTTAGAGCACAGCCAGAGGATGGTAACCAGAGAGGTGAAGGCCCTGAAGAATATTTCATATCAGGCTCAATTGAAGAAACTGAGGATAGTTAGTCTGGCAAAGAGATGCCTTCAAATATTTTAGGTCTGTTAGGTGGAAGAAGAGTTAGGCTTATTCTGCTTGATCTCAAGGCAGATCTAGGATCTCTTAAAATTCAAATGTGTTGAAATTGAAGAAAGGCACACTTTGATCCCATATAAGGAAAATAAATGGGCAGGTAGGCTATGTAGTAAATAGAATGCTTGGCCTACAGCCAGAAAGACTCATCTTCCTGAGTTCAAGTCTAGCCTCAGACATTTGTTAGTTGTGTGACCCTGGGCAAGTTGCTTAACCCTGTTTGCCTCAGTTTCCTGATCTGTAAAAATGAACTAGAGAAGGAAATGGAAAACCATTCCAATATCTTTGCCAAGATAATCCCAAATGGCATTACCAAGAATTGGACACAATGGAAACAATTTAACAAGAAAAAAATAGTAATTACCCAACTATCAGATTTATCCAAAATTAAAATGAGCTTCCTTGGTGGCAAACTGCAATACTGCAAGTATTCAAGCTAAAGATGGACCCTGAGGTCAAGAATCAAAAGGAGACTATAGCTATCTGTACTACATAGTCAAGATGATATAGACCACATAGTTCCTCAGTGTTCTCTTGATTATGCAATTCTAAATAATTATTTGATTCTTCATAATGCTATCATGCAACGATGTACAGCACCTACTTGGATAGGAATTGCTCTCTAAACTCTGATTCTCACTGACAAGTTGGATCGCCAGAACTTGGATATTTGTCGTCTCAGAGTCCAGGGGCAACCACAAGGAGTTGGGAAATGTTTTATCTAATAATATAGCTCAGTGGTTCCAATTTAGTGGTTTGGGAAGCCCTTGGGGATCCTCAATGAGGGGACTAGAGGTTTATGCTAAAAAAATTTTCATGACACCTAAAGCAATAAATATTTTTACAATATTGTATTACAAATACTCTTTTCCTTTGTAACATCAAGAATAGGCATGTTTGAAACATTACAGGTGTGTTTCTGTAACAATCTGAAACTATCATATTCATCCACACAATGATTTTGGCATTCTAGTTGTACTCATATCAAACTGACTGCTTCTGACTAAGCCAATGTGTTCTTGCAATTCCTTAATCTGTAATCAGATTGTTTCCAAACCATCACAGGGGTTCAACGTTTGAGCCAAATTGATTTCTGATGGTTGGTCAGGTGTATGTGCTTACCTTCATTTGTGTTTTGTACACAGCACCAGAGTAATCCCCTTGTCCTCCTGTTACGCTGTAATCATAACTTGTCAGCTGTGTAGTTATGTGATCAAGATTATTTTTGAATTGTTCTTAGAGTACAGATGTCAGACTATTTGAAAACCATGACTCTGAGCACACATGTTAGAAGCCATCATGGACCATCATAAACACTGTGCAGAAACAAAAATCATATGTCTTCTTGTTGCAAGATCGAGGCTATTTCTCAGTGTAAATATCCTCCACTTATGTTACTATTCTTTTATTTGTCAGATTTCCAAATGAACTGGTTGGCAAAACTTGCTGTTTGTTCCATAGAGTTTCAATGAGAATATAGCTAGGGTTCCAGGGGTGAAAGAGAAGAAAATCACATCAGAAGACATCCTATCCTTACAAAGTTTTGTTTAAATATGAACATTGTCAACAATGAAGCAATATATGGATCCTAACTTTAAGTACATTTATCACTTAGTGTAGAGCTTGTCATTAGCCAATAGAAAAATAAATATTTTATACTGTAACTAGTTATTTATTTTTATCAATTGGATAGGTGGCTAAAAATTTAAAAATGAATTTCCATATCTTAGCAAGAGAGCTTATAACAGAAATAGACTCAACTTTGGAATCATATTTAAGACTATTTGCCTAGCATTGAGTGAAATATCACAAATCTTTGTTCAAATATAACATCAAAAATCAGTTTACATATGATTATTATGTTAGATTAAACAGCTTCAAAGTTGAAATTCCTTCTCCATTTCATTTTGCAGATGAGGAAACTGAGGCAAACAGGGTTAAGTGACTTGCCCAGAATTACACAGCTAGTAAGTGTCCAAAATCAGATTTAAACTCAGAAAAATGAGTCTGCCTTACTTCAGGTCCAGCCCTCTATATACTGAGTCACCTAGCTGCCCAACTGGATTAAGTCCTGAGCATAAAATAAAGACAAAAATTCAGTCCATACTCTAAAAAGGCCCCTATTATAATGAAGGAGAGAATACGTAACCAACTATGAATGTATAAGATACGTACAGAGAAAAAAAGTAATTAATCTCAGTGAGAAGGCACTACTAGCAAAGAAAGGATGGGGGACTAGGAAAGACCTGTTGGGGAAGGTGGGATTTGAGCTGAGTCTATCCACTTCTTTCAGGGATTCTGATGATAAAGTCCATCTATACTCTTTGACCTTCTGGAGTTTACAAGGTCCGCATCCAGCCAAGAGATGAGGGAAGATACAAAGACTGAGGACAAAGCCAACTTTCTTCTCCTTTCTCTCAAATGATTCTATCAGAAGGTCATAGCTTTCTCTCCTCTCCCACCAGATGTCTGAATTCTTTGCTCCCAAATGGATTTGTTACTTTATAGAAGACTCACAGGGCATGAATGAGTTCTTCAGCCAATCTGAATGGATTTCCTGTGACACCCAGGTGAAATGCCTTTTGATTAACTGATGGATGACCAGTTCTTGTTCACACTTTGTACACACTTCTGATTGATTTAGTGAGATACATTCTCACCTGATAAATGTTTAAGTGTTGGCAAAGTCAGGTGGGGTGATCATGACAGTCCCTGTCACCTACCATTTATATCATAAAGGATAGTCCCTAGTGTGGACATGTAATCTATGTATTAGCACATACTGGCACCATAGTTTAATGGGAAATAAATTTTGGGTTTGGATTCAGAAGAGCTGGATTCAAACCTCAGCTCAGCCATTTGCTTCTTGAGTGACCTTGAGTAAGTATGATCTCTGGGCTTCAGAGGGTCAAGAGACTATGGTCTTATTCTTCCAGAGCAAGGTTAGTTATATTTCCTTCTCAGAATTCTTGAGGTATTCCCTCCCATCTCTCAAGAGCGCTTTTAATGTTTTCAGATAGCGCCTCCAGTATGACGTGTTTACAGGGAGAGTGGACTTAGACTTAACAATATTTTTACATAGTCAACCCACCAATTCCATTCCAAACGTGATACGGCTCATAAATATGTGAGTTTCCATCTCTGACAATGCTGGAGTGGGCCAGGATCTTACTGTCTAGCTTCTGGTAAATCCTGGTATGGACTCCATCTCCCAGGCTTCTGATGGCTCCTCTCCCTGGCCTTTCAAAGTTATATTCATCTCTAATCACTTTCACCTAAAAGCAGGAAAAAATGGACAAAAGTAATCATAAGGCCAGGCACTCACAGGCCAATCAGCTTGCAAGGGGTCAGTAAAGGCCTGAAGCTTCTTAGTTTTGGCCTTCTCATTTGAATATAGGCAGGAATGAGGAGCGCTCATTGACTTGACCAGTTGGTGCCTTTGCATTCACCTCAGTTCCAGCTACATGGTCAATCAATAACCTAGGTCTTCATCACGTGTTTATCAGACCCGAGGATGCTCTCAAGGACAGTGTTACAAGGACACTCTCAAGGTCTCTCTCAAGAACTTTGGATTTGGCTGTGCAACATGGGAGACACTGGCACAGGACCGCTCAGCATGACATGCCCACATAAGAAAAGGTGTTGTGTTCTTTGAGCAAAGCAGAATTGAGACAGCACAAAGTAAACACAGGATGCGCAAATTTGGGATATCCACCCCAAATGCTCACATGGACTATCTGTGCCCAACCTGTGGTAGAGCATTCCAAGCTTGTATTGGTTTGATCAGTCATAGTTGGACACATTGAAATTTCACTTTACAATGGTGATGTCATTTTGGTCCTCTTCAAAGACGAAGGACAACAACTGGCCAACCAACCATCAGACCCGAAACAGTTGCAAAGTATCTGCTTATTCTCCAAGTGAGAGAGCAGCCCAATTCTAACACGTCAATGTGCTTTCCAGTGGCAAGTTCCCCCCATTTTTTCCTAGGTGGAGATAGCATCAGTTGAGGATGCTGTGCATGCTCATCAATCTCATCACCCATTATATATGTAAAATGAACTCCCTGCCAGTTCTAACTATGTGATCCACATTCATTCACTGTGATATACCCAATGTGATAATTAAAATGAATTGTTTCCTTATCTATAAAATGAGAGTATTGGCCTAAATGACCTTTAAGGTTATTTCTAGTATTTGATGTATAATTTTAGGAATAAAAAATCTGACAGGGAAAATAGGCCAAATTATTTTATGAATTTATTTATGTAAAAATTTCTAGAGTGATAAAATCCATGTAATTTTAAGGGATTCTCTCCCTCCCTCCTTCTCATTCTTTTGTTTAGCTCTGTGCTAACATTTAATTACAACACATTCATTTCACTCCAGCTATCACTGCTGTTCAATTTAGAGAGAATTTGGAGATACTGTGAATCTTTCCTTATGGCTCAGGGCATCAAATTTCTACCAAGTCAGGATCTGGCCTTGGCACCTTACCAAATAGACTTTTTACTCAGAAGGGAGATGAGAGGTGGCAACAGCTACAAGCAGCAGGCAAACAGGCTGCCCAAAGCAGGTGGAAATTCAATCTGTAGGTTTGTGTTGAGAGAGTTTGCATGTGCTGTGCCAAATGGGTGCTAAGCATCCATTCAGGTGTGTTTAAAATATCGTGCAACTTGCCAAGGTGGAATTACTATTAGCAAATTAGTAGTGCTCAGAGAATTTACCCTTATTTCAACATTCTTCTTTATAATAAAATCTCCTGTTCTTTTATTAAAATGGCCCTAGAACGGACCAGTTTATTGAATAAGAAAATAAGGCAGGATCAGGTGGAATGCTCCCCTTTTTAGCAGTAAGGTCTGTAAGAATTGAATAATTCTGCTTTCTCCCTTAAGGAAAAAAAACAGACAAACAAACCCAGATCTTTTCTGATTGTCTAAGCAAACACCCTTCCTGCTGAACTAGATAAAAAATACACTAAGATAAAGAAAGAGAAGGTGCTACTTTGAATTTTGTAGGGAAAACCAGTTTCATAAAATTTTACTCTTATCTCTGAAAGACGTAGTGTGATTCAGCGGACAGAAGCCAGCCTCAGAGCCAGAAAGAGCTGGATGCCAATTTCTATGAAACAGACTGACTTTGTGACTCTGGATGAGTCACAACCTCTCATTGCTATAGTGTAACTTGCAGGGAAGGCACTGACCTGCATTATAGTGAAGGGAATCTTCTCAGATAAGATACCAATGAAATTGTTCTCTATCTTATGGAATTCTTTACTTTTTCTTTTCCTATTTTCCTGCCGTTAGGACAAAGGTAAAACAGAGGTTTGGATAACGAATCATAGATTTAGAGTTGGCAAGATGCTAGGGCTCATTTAGTCCAACTCCTTTGTTGAACAAATGGGGAAACTGAGGCCCAGAGAGGTTATATGAGTTGTCCATGATCAAGCATACAACTAGAAAATAGCAGATCCAGAATCGAGCCCAGGTCCTGTGACCAACTCCAGTGCTCTTCTTACTGCATCTCACTGCTTCTCTGCCTGAACTGATGTGAGCATGACTCAAAGGTGAATAACATTGGAAACTGAACCAACTGGTGGTATCAATTTTTGCAGCCAGGATTTGAAAGCATACAGTTGTAAAGCATTTTGCATTCACATATTGGTCAGCTCCAGTATTCTTTGATTCACTTGAAATTGGAAAAAAACCAAACCCAGGTATCTTTGTAAGAAACATGGCTTCACAAAAGGTCAATTTTGAACCCACTTCTCCAAAGATGATAGACTGATAAATGCTTGGACATAGCCACTTTGTTACGTTTTGTAGATGAGTTGCAATCTATAGTACATAAGCAGAAGGTGGGCACAAACTTAGGCAGTAAAAACTCATCTTTGACTATTTTTAAAGTTCACAATAGGAAAGTTTTATCCACATACACACATAATATGTATGTATGGTGATGTATTTTCTGGAGGAATAAAATTAATATATTAAATTAACATTCAGAAAATTATCCAGCTGCACCCCCTGTAACTCTCCTTTCCTTTTTGTTTTCATCCATTTTAGCCCAGACTGTTAGAATGGGAGTGGGAGAAGAACATCAGGGAGATGATGTTACCCAACTGAAAGAAAAGCTAATGGCAACTACATTCTCAAATTACCAGAGGTTAGCAGAGAACTCCTTTAATATGACAGTTAATAGAACTCAGTGATGCAATTAGTCCAAGAAGAGGATACCATTGAGATCTTGTTACATTCCCACCAGTTATATTTAGATAGACCAGATGGATAGGTATGAGTAAGCCAGATTGACAGATCTCATGGACAGATTCATTGGAGATATGAATGGAGGCAAAATGGACTTTGTAAATCAGAAAATAAAAGAAATTGGGACCCAATCATAGAGATTGAAGCCTGTGGACCTGAAACTAAAAAAAAAGTTTTCAGACTCACTTCACACATCCACATCATTTTGTGTAATCCATGTCTCATAGTCAATGGTCAACATCTATCAGATTTCCTGGTGTTCATCTAGGGTGCCAATAAAAATAACAAAATGAGAAGTCTGTGTTGTCCTGGGGAAAAAATAGAGATTCAAAAAGTAATATTATGTAGTGGAAAGAAAATGAATTTGGAGTCAGCATAACTGCATGAGGCTTTATATGTACCTGTGTGACTTGGGTAACTCACTTTAACACCTTTTGGCCTCAGTTTCCTTATCTGTAAAATTTAGAAGCTAGAGTCAATGGTCTCTAAGCTCCTTTCAAGCTATAAACTTATGATCCAATAATCTCCTCATTGCTTGATCAAGTTTGTGGTTGAAGATAGATGGAGAGATTTTGAAATTCCTGATTCCATTTACAAATACAAAATAATCTTCACTTTCAACCTGCAACTACATGTGAAAGCTTCCCTGTTGTACAAAATGTCCAGTAATGGATATCTTTTTCAAGTATTTCCCTGAATAAACACATCACTGGAATTATACAATCTCAGAATTTCCAAGTTTGAAGGAATCTCAGTGACCATGCAATGTAATAGGAAGGGGTAACCCCTTGCTTACTCAGGCAGCAATTCCGCTTTCAAGTGACTCTATTAGGAAATCTTTCCTTTCACCAGACCCAGAGATGGATATCTGCCACCATCATTCTCCCCTTCCTCCTTCCCCTTCCCCACCCCTACCCTCCGCCCCTCTGCCTTGCTCCTGACTCTCTCCTCTGGGGCCATATAGAACAAAGCTAATCGCTCTTCCACATGACAGCCCTTCAAGTATTTGAAACAGCTATCATGTCCCCCTTGAGCCCAAGATTACATTAGCTACTTTGGCTAATGTAGTATCATGCTGAGGATTCATTGATCTGCAATGCAATAAACTCCTGAGATTTTTTCAGACAAACTGACATAGAATCATGCCTCCATCATCTTACACTTGTTTCGTTGATGTTTTGGGTAGTGGATGACAGCCATCATGTTCATCTGAAATCAACTCTTCTCCAGTTTTCTTAGGCATTTATCCCTCTCCTACTTTCTACTGTCCGGCCAAACTGGCCTTCTTCCTGTTCCTCACACGTGATGCCCTGTCTCCTGTCTTCATGCTTTCATACTGACCGGATTACTGCCTGAATGCACTCCCTCCTCCCCTCTTCTTCTTAGAACCTTTGATTTCCTCCCATTTCTTTCCAAACCTAGCTCAAGTGCTACGTTACATATTTATTTTTCCTTAATCCTCCTTAACTTGTCTTGTCTCCCCTCTCAAATTTCTTTTATATTTATTTTGTATATATAGAGGTTCATTGAGGGCAGAGACTATTTCATTTTTATCTTTATGACCCCCGGCAACCGGTACAGCATCTGCCACATAGTAGGTGCTTTATAGATGCTTGCTGACTGTTTGATTGATCTATCCCCTGTTAAGCATCTCCTGTTCCTTCAAATAGCATGAACCCAAGGGCTTTCACTCTCCCAGTGACCGTTCTCCGGATCCTCTCCAGCTTATTATGGTGCCCAGAATGGAACACAAGACTCCAGATGTGGTCTGACCCAGGGCAGAGTACAGAGGGATAATGACCTACTTATTCCCAGAAGCTCTGCCTCTTTGAACATGGCTCAATAAGAACTAGGCTGCCTAACAGCACAAGTTTTCAAGGCTAATGGTCAGCTCAAAAGTGTGTTAGAACTTGAGGTGCAAATTAGACACCTCAAATGACCACCACAGCTCTCCTCTGTGGTCACCCATCTCTGCACAAAAAGAAACTGATGGGGTAATGGATTGAGTCAATGCAGTGGAAAGTTACAGGGAAGCAGGTTTTCTCCCGGCACAAGGGTAGGGTATTTGAAGATGATATTACATAGTCATGTGATTGATGTTTAACAAATGTAAACTTCACTGGATCCAGGTATGATCTTGAGATCTTATTGATGTGGGCATTTCTCCAATGGTGTGGATTCTAATCTAGCCACAGGTGGGACAAGTGCTTAACAAACAGACTGAACACTTAAATATCCTTCAAAAGAATCACCTTGAGACTGTTTTCATCATCCTAATGACATCGCTACTGCTCCAAACATTTTTGGGCTTCCTTTAGAATTGCCTTCAGAGCCAGCTTATGAGTTGTGCCTCTTGTCCTTCCTTTCTCTCATATGACATTCTCTCTGCCTTTCTGTTTCTGCTTCCATGTGTTTGTCTCTCCTCATTTTCTACCCTTAAATTAAAAATTGTATTATCCAGCTTTGCCATCAGATTTAATTCCAGATGACGTTTTCCCCTCTTTCTAATAAACAAATTCACACTCAAAAGACATTTTTCCCACACCATTTGGGGATATTTAAAATAACACACCAGTCTCTGAAAAGCAGTTCCAATGGAGAATATAGACCTAGAGCTGGATGGAAAATCAGAGGCCATCTGACCCTTATTTTACAGACAGGGAAACTAAGTTTCAGACGGTTTAAGTGCCTTGCCCAAGGCAACAAAGGAAGTATTCATTGGAGATAGATCCTGAACTTAGATCTTCTGGTTCTGAAGCCAGTGTTCTTTCGACTGCCATACACTACTTCCTTTCTATTAAAAGGTATTTGGAGCAGAGGCATTGTCAGAAGTGACTGGTCTCCCAGGGTTCTGACTTTAACCCAGGATAGCGCTTACTTTGGTGGATAAATTCTGGAACCCAGCTTACAAAATCACTTTGTTTCCTATTCACCCACCCTATTTACTATGCTCTCAATAGAGGCAACATGGTGTGGAGGAAAGAGGATGGGACAATACTTCAGAAGAGTGTGTTGACATATCCCATTCTGGAACTGACTGTGTACACTTCCCTCCTCTAAGATCCTTCATCTGTATACCTGGCACAATTATGCCTTCCCTGCCTAGGTTGCAGGCTTGTTGTAAAAATTAACATAAAAGATAGCAGTAGGAAGATGTTTTAGGGGAGTGTTCCTATAGAAAGTCATGAAGGTATAAACAATGACAGGATATGTATTGTGCTTATGTCTCAAATGTGTGCATGGTTATGGTCATATGTAAAGGGTGTCCCAAAAGTCTTAATACAGTTTTACATTATTAAAGCTTAAAACCACACTAAGACTTTTGGGACATTGAATTTACCATCATATATACCTATTTAGTTCAGTGTGAGCATATTGTGCGAAGGCAGAATGATAGGATAGACTTGGAAATGGGAGAAACTCCAACACTTGATATGACCATAGGTAAGTTACAAAGAGTACTGGATTTGGAGTCAGGGGAACCTCAGTTCAAATAGCTGGCCTGCCACTTATGACTTAAGTAACATAGGACAAGTCAATTGTCCTCTCTGAGACTGGATTCTTCTACTTCAAAGTAAGAGGGTTAGACTAGAGGACCTTCTATGCTCCCTTCCAGCTTTAAATGTATAGTCCTATAGTTATCTCAGACCCTCAGTTTCCCTTTCTGTAAAACTGAGAAAGAGTGATTTATTGTACTGATTTCATAGGAATGCCTGGAGAATTAAGTGAGATGAATGAATGAAACAGCATTTAATAAGTACTTACCATGTGCCAAACACTATGTATGACAGGTGCTAGAGAGATAAACACAAAAGCAAAGATAATCCTTGCCCTCAAGAACCTTTCATTCTAATGACATTACAAATCAAGAGTTGGAATCGACCTAAAGGTCATCTTATTTTACAGATGAGGAAATCTGGACTCAGAAAAGTTAAGTTAATTGTTACAGGATTATTATTACCCTATTTTTATTTTCCATATAAATGTCACATAGTAATAGAAGAAAAAAATAATTGCTTGACATCTTGAGGAAAGTAGAAGGTGGGGAGGACTTTCTGGATAATGAGAAGTGATCATGGAAAAAGGATTTGGAGGAGTGAACAAATGGAAAGAATTTAAATCATAAAACAGCACCTAAACCTCATCACTGTTCTCCAGCATGTAAGCAAGAATGCTAAGAAACCCAATAAATATGACAATATTTATGAGCTAGTACATTCTCATTGTCCTTGAATGTTGGCTTTGTTAAAATTGGAATTCTCTTCTTTCCAGAATGCCATATGCTCAGGATGTTTGAACTGTCCAATTTGGGTCATGATGGTGGTGGGAGATGAGGAGTCAGTCTAAGAGGAAGGGTAGTAAGTTTCAATGTTCATTTACAGAGTACATATTGATTACTTATATATGACTACATTCAGCCAGAGATGGAGGAGAGAGCCATACTGTATATTGTAGTTTATCACCTGTCTGTCTCCATGGATTCTCACACATCATTAAATTTCTCTGAGTGGTTCCAGTTCTTTTCCACTCCATCCCTACACATTTATCCAAAACATCTATATTATCTTAGCAGAAATAAAGTGTTTGGTGAATCTGGATTTCTTCTCATTTCTCCAAACTCCAAATAAATGGGGCTTTTTGGAAGTAGATAGTTCTGCTTTGCTGGATTTCATTGTCTCCTTGGAAAAGATACATTCTCCAAGAATTCCACTCATAAATGGTGTCTACTCTTTTTTTTTCCATATCAGCAGATATTCAGGCCAACATCTGAAAATAATGGGAAGATGGTTTCTAATGTTCCCATTCCAGTCCATTACTTGGCATTGAATAAAATACAAGTAAAGCTAAGGATGCACTGCTTATTTTTAAAATCCTTATAAAAATTTTAAAAATTAACCATTTAAAAAATTTTAGACTATTGAACTGCATTCTCACATCACCTACTGCCTACTCAACATCTCTAGTTCCATAGGCACCTCAAACTGTCTTTGTATCCCTATGATCTAGCATGGTCCCTAGCACATAGAAGTGCTTCATAAATGCCTGCTGACTGAAAGCAGGAATCATGTTGTGTTTTCCTATATTCTCTGTTTAATACAATTCCTTGCACAAAATGGGTATCTGGTCAATGCTTGTTGAATGAAGTTTAATTATTATACTCCTTGAGTATAGCATTCTTTGAAACAGTGAAGGTGCTTAGGACAGTAAGGTACAAGAGTAGGTATTTACCATATGCTTATTGACTGTGTTGGTCCTTTGTTGCCAGAGAAGACCACGCCATCGGAAATAATGACATGACTTGCACTTGACTTTGTTTTTGAGTGAGGGAGGGCTGTGCAGGTCACCAGCCTCACTTCTCCTCCAGAGCCATCTGAATCCAGTGACCAGATATTCATCAGGATGACTGGAAATGACCCAGGATGCAGTGGGAGGCCTTGGGCCCTTTAGGCCAAGGTCTTTGCAGGCACTCACTTAGGGTGAGGGAACACCCATTCACTGAATAGGCCTGTTTAAGAAATAGCCAGGACATGGCTCCTTTAATGAGGTCAAGAAAAAGAGGAAATAGATATAAATCCTTCTCAAAAAGGGTAAAAATAGAGCAATAGGTATAGAATAGGGTATGTATATTTGGAAAGGTTCAATTTAAAGAGATGTTCTGTCTTGGAAGGAAAATCATATGTTCAACCAAATTTATATTATAAACTTCTAGACATTATTTTTTGAATCTACTTAGAATAGTCATTTGCAAAATATCTCTAGGACAAGTCCATAAATAAAAGACAACTAGTTGAAACACAACAGCTCCACATTACACTTCAATTAATTTCCCTTTAATAGATTTAATTAATGATAAGATGAAATGAAACAATTTCTACCTTTTGGCATACGCAAATTCAGATGAAAGGTCCTTTTTCCAGCTGTCTCTATATATTCAACTTTTCTACTACAGACAATCTACACAGTACTATAAAAACTGGAGGAAGATGTTAGTGAAGGGTCCTTCTGTAAGGGATCTTGTTGAAGGGTTTAAGTAAGGCAAAGATGGAAACGACAAAGGATGAGAGAGGGTTGGATCCGACCTTGTGGAGGAAATCACATATCCATTACAATGTAACTACTCCTATGTGCTGAAAATAGAAAAGAATGTCGTTCCTTTTCTGGGGATATAAGCTGAATGCATGCTTTCTCAAATCTTCCTCCATGAGTAGACTTTGAGGTGTATGAATTGTAGTCTTTAGGGTTCCTTACTTCAGGCTTAGCCAAACACACTTGTGTTATGTTTGGTGGAGGTAAACCTGACTCTAACTTATCTAGTCCTAACCTCTCTGCTGACCTTGTATCTCTTGTATTTTGTATTGCTAGTTATTCATTGGATATATTGATTGGGATATCCTATATTCCTCTTAAATTCAACAAGTCCCAAATGGAATTCATGATTTACCCTCCTCCAACCTTCACCTCTTCATAACTTCCCTATTACTTTTGAGTGTACCATGAACCTCCATTTCCAAAGCTCAAAATCTAAGCATTATTCTTGACTCCTTACTTTTTCTCTATTTCAAGGTCATATGGCTACTTAATGTTAGAGTCAGGATTGAAATCTGTATTTGTATATACTCACTGATATACACTGAGATTCTGTCACTCTCCTTGTTCTCTTTGCAATGTCAATAAGGTTTTTGGATAGTGACTACTACTAGATGTTATTTATTCTTAAAAAAAGATGAAAAACATATAGTTACAACAGATCACTTTTCTTTGTCTGTGTATAGTTGCCTTTGCTCATCCTTGAAAACAGGCTTCATTAGACCATACCATTCCTTCAAGTTATTGTGTATATCCTTTTCTTAGCCAAACTCCTTGAAAAAAGCATTTACTCTCTGTTTTAGTTTCCTTTTTTCAATTCTTTGTAATCCGACTTCCAACTTCATCACTTAACTAAAATTCATTTCTCCAAAGTCATAAATTACCTCTTCATTGTCAAATATGATTATCTTTTCTAGGTACTCGTTATTCTCTATCTGTCATCTGTATTTGACATAGTGAATCACTCTTTCCTTCAGTGAATTCTCCTCCTTTCTGGATCTTCATGACATTATAAAACCTCTTGGTTTCTCCTTATTCTTGTTGGACTGCTCTTTATCCCCTTGCTGGCTTATCATCTACAATACCACACCCCCTAACTCTGGGTGTTACCCAAGTTTGTGTCATAGACTCTTTCCTCTCTTTCTTTGACATACTCTCTTGGTAATCATATCAGTTTGCATAGGTCTTATTTTCACTTGTATTCCAATGACTATCTAAAGTCAGACTCAGTTCTGCTCTTCAGTCCCACATCACCAATTACTTATTAAATATTTCAAGCTGTTTTGTCTTTCTGATTAGAATGCAAGCCCTTTAGGAGTGGAGATTATTTTATTCTTTGTACTTATATCAAATTCTGTGCAGAATTTAGCACAGTATGTGACACACTGTAGGTGACTCTTTAGTGCTTTTTGGTTGATTAATTGACTGAGTTGACCTACAAAGATTTGAATTTCCCATGTAAAAGGCACTAGTCCACCACAAAAATCTCATGGATGAAATAAGCCCAGTAGGAGCAATCCTTGGTGCTGTCTGAGGCTGTGGTTTAGGTTTCTTCTCATTTACTTTTCTGGTCTTTATCTCTGTTCATCAGCCAAACCTCAACCCGTCTTTTGTGCTCAATTACTTGGCTTTGAATTCTGTTTGTGACCAAACCTTTGACTTCATCCTGGTCAGTGGCTTTGGCCAGGCTCTCTACAAGTCCCTTCAAGCACACTTCTGGTTTATCTCTGCCATCTTCTTTCCCCATCTTCACTGTGGCCTGCTAGAATCAATCTTTTGTCAAGTTCCTGCTGACTCATTCTCTCACTATCGTGTTTTAAAAAGGAAATATTTTCCAGTTTTGGGTGGAGAGTACAATTCTCTAACCCTCCCCTGGCCCAGCTACAGCTAGTTTACTTTCTCATATTCATCATAATGTAGTGAGATGTTGTGGATATAAGACTGGCCGTATAGTTAGGAAAACATAGGTTCAAGTGTTATTTCTGACACATACTAGCTATGTTACCAAGGGCAAGCCACGTTTTCTCCCAGTAACTGAGACAACTCTTTGGGATAAAAAATATTGCAACCTAACTTGCTGATCATCCTTGTCGGAAAGAGTTTACACATTCAGAATTTCCATCACCAGTGAAATAAAAACCAAAGACTCATCTTTCCGTTCTCTCAAAAAAAAATCAGCTAATTTTAGAGCTAATGGCATTTTTCAAGTGCCAATTATGGTGCAGTTTAAGGTGGCAAAGGTTTAATCAGCTCTGTTTTTCATGAGGGAGCATGCTACAAAGCAGAAAACTCAAAACTAGGACTGAGGATGTGGGTTCAAGTCCTGTTATGTCGCTTAACAATCATGTATCTATGTGCTAGTGATAGAGTGAAAATAGCATAGGATGTGAAGTTGGAGTTCCTGCATTTAATATATATTATGTATATGATCTTGGAAAAGTCACTTGACTTTTGGAACTCTATTTCCTTACGCATGAAACTGGAAACTTGACTAGATGAACATTAAAATTCCTTTTGGCTATTAACCTTATGATTTTATCACCCTAAATCGCTGTCTCTTGAGGCCTCAGTTTCTTTATTTGTAAACTGAAATAGTTGGGTTAGATGTTATAAATGAAGAAACTAAAGTTCATTGAGGTCTAATGACTTGGACTTGATATCATAGCTAGTAAGTATTAAAAGAAAGATTTCAGTCCAGGCTTTAGACTGGAGTCCAAATCTAAAACCCTTTCAGCTCTGTTATATTGCTCACATGTTTATTGAAAGCCTTCTCCTTACCACTCATTATACTAGAACCACAGACAGTTCAAAATATGAGAAACTATTGCTATTTTAAAGAGCTAAAAAGATATGTTGAGGAAACAAGAGGAAAACACCTCAATATTAATAACTCACAGTGGCTCAGTCTTTCACATCTCTCCTTCAGCACATTGGATAGCTCCTCAACAGAATATTTATGGATGGCTAGGACAAGAATGGTACAGGATCAGAAGGAATCAGAATGGATGAATTGTGATCTACTCAATAGCAAGTTCCCACATCCAGAAGGTCATGGATCCATTTAAAAGTATAGACTATTCTAACGCTTATGTAGCCTTTTTCTCACAATAATCTGTCATATAGTTCATACAAATTTCATTATTCCATACAACTGATGAATTAGCTGAAGGTGAAAGAGATTAAAGTTCTTGACCAGGATTATATATGTCAAAGACAGGAGACTTTAATGGACTCTAGGACCACCACTCATTACACTACATCTTGTTGTTTAGTTGTTTTTCAGTTCTAACTCTTTGTGACCCCATTTGGGATTTTCTTGGCAAAGATACAAGAGTGACTTGCTATTTCCTTTTCCAGATCATATTATAGAAGAGAAAAATGAGGTAAAAAGGTTTAAGTAACTTGCCCAGGGTCACTCAGCTAGTAGGTGTCAGATTTGAACTCAGGAATATGAGTTTTCCTGACCCCAGGCCCAGCACTCTATTCACTGTACCGGCTAGCTGCACCTTACATTGCATCACAATATCTCAGTATAAGGCAATATGAGCACATAATGTGGATAGAGTGTTGTACTTGGAGTCATAAAGACCTAGGTTTGAATCCTGCCTCATACACTTACAGGTTGTGTGATCATTATAGTCACGGAATTTGACTTCCCTGAGACTCAGTTTTCTCATCTGGAAAAATGAAAATAATAACAATACCAACCTCACAGGGTTGCTGTGAGGATTAAATGAAATAATTTAAATAAAGCACTTTGCTAACCATAAAATGTTACTAATAGTGATTATGAATAGTAGTTGGAGGCAGCTAAGTGTCATAGTGAATAGATTGCTGGACTTGGAATCTGGAAGACACAGTTTAAAATCTGGTCTGAGATACTAAATAACTGTGTGACCATGGGGAAGTCACTTAATCACTAATTTGCCTCAGTTTCCTTATTTGTCAAATCAGGATAACAATAACACCAGTCTCCCAGGGTTATTGCAAGGATGAACTGAGATAATTGTAAAATGCTTTGTAGAACTTGAAGCATCATGTAAATGCCAAGGAGCAGAAGTAGTAGTTGTAGTAGTAGCAGCAGCAGTAGCAGTAAAAGTAGAAAGTAGTAGCAACAGTATAAATAGTAGTCATAGTAGTAGAGGAAATAGTCAAAGTAGTTGTAGTAGTTGTAGAAGTAGTAATAATAGTAGTGGTAATAGCAACAGTAGTAGTAAAAGTAGAAGTAATAGTTGCAGAAGTAATAGTAATAATAGTAGTGTTAGTAGAAGTAGTAGTAATACTAGTAGTAGTAGCAATAATAATAGTAGTAGTAGTAATAACTAAATAGTAATTGTTTCTCTTTCACGCATGAACCCTGAGGGTCTTTCCCTCCCAGTGTGATTTTTTTCTTAAGAGGGTCATACCTTGAGTGACTTAAAGGAGCCTATTCATTGAATGGGTGTATCTCACTCAAAGTAAGATTGTGATAAGACCTAAGCTTGAAAGGGCCAGGGTCTCCCATTGCATCTTGGGTCATCTCCAGTCATCCTGATGAATATCAGGCCACTGGACCCAGATGGCTCAGGAGAAGAAGATAAAATTGGTGACCTTGAACAGCCCTCCATCACTCAAATCAAAGTCAACTACAAATCATGTCATCATCTTCTGGTCATGGTCCTCTTCGAGAATGAGGGACAAACACAGGTAGAAGAACTACTAGTAATAATAGTAGTAGTAGAAATAACAGTAGTAGGAAGATGATGAGGAGAAGGAGGAGGAGGACTTAGGAAAGAAATTGATCTTACTGTGGACTGGAATGGACAGGACAGGACAGCCTCCTGAAGAGTCCTTCTCTGGTTACATCTCTTTCTTTATCCTCCCTCTCACAGTCACCACCTTGCCTCAGACCATATCATCACTCACCTGAATCATTGCAACTTCTGATTTCTCTTCTCCAATCCATCCTCCACGTAGAGGCTCAATCAATCAATTAATTGAACTAACAAAACAATCATTCTGAAGCAAAAAATATAACCATGCTGCTTCCTTATTCAACAGCCTCCTTAGGCTTCCCATCACCTTGAGAACAAAATACAGACCCTCCAATTTTCCATTAGGAGCCCTTCCCCATCAGAATCCAGCCTACTTTTCCAGACTTCCTGCATCTTGTTTGTCTTCCTGCACTCTGGGTCACAGTCAAATTGATCTATTTGCCATTTCCTGAAGTTAGCACTCCACGTACCATGTTTGTACCTTTGGACAAGCCGCCTGTCATTCTGGGAATGTGTACCACCTTCCTCCTCCCTCTTAGAATCTCTAATTTCTTCAGACCTCAGTTCATATGCCTCCTCCTACCCCTGGAAGTCTTTCTGATGCTCCTAGGTCTTGGGTTCCCTCCTTCTCAAATGATCATATATATATATATATATATATATATATATATATATATATATATATATATATATATATATATATATATATATATATATATCTCAAGTTGTATCTCTTCCCAGAAGAGGCAGTTTAGGTGGGTCAATGCATAGAGCACTGAACTTTGAACCAGGAAAGCCCAAGTTCAAATCTGGCCTTACAAACAATGTGATCCTGGGCAAGTCACTTAACCTCTATTTGCCTTAATCCACTGGAGAAGGAAATGCCAAGCTATTCCAGTATCTTTGGCTAGAAAACCCCATGGCCAGTATGGACAGTCTGACATGACTAAACTTCCCAGTACAATGTAAACTCCTTGAGGACAGAATCTATTTATCATTTTGTCTTTGCAGCCCTGGGACCTAGTTTGGTACATTATACTTAGCTGATGCTAATAGCACCTACTTTGTCATTGTTGTTCAGCCATGTCCAACCCCATTTTGGGTTTTCTTGGCAAAGACACTGGAATGATTTGCCATTTCCTCTTCCAGCTCATTTTACTGGTGAGGAAACTGAGGCAAACAGGGTTAAGTGACCTGCCCATGGTCACACAGCCAGAGGCCAGATTTGAACTCAGGAAGGTGAGTCTTCCTGACTCTAGGCCCAGCATTCTATCCACACACCACTTAGTTGTCACCTACTTCAGTAGGTGCTTAATAAATGTTTGTTGAATTGCTTTGGGTCAGTTTAAAGAACGGCAAAATTCCAACATGCTGAATACATTCAAAAGTACGATTATATAATGGAGCACATGATGTTTACACACACATATATATGTATATGTATTTTTGAGGCAAATAACTTTATTTCTACTTATTTATTAACTTAACTCTTTTAGTTTAAATTTTCCCACCTGCGAAATGGAAAAAAATAATCCCCAATTTCATAAGGTTGTTGTGAGCACCAAATGGGATAATATATGCAATGAGTACACTTAGAGGTTAGCAGTTATACTTATTATCCATGTGTGGTTTGACTATATGGCCACCAAAGTATCTTCCAACGCTAAAATTCCATGATCCCAGTCTCATGTTTCCATGTGCACTCAGAAACAGAAAAGTTGAGCAAGCTATATGAAGTTTGAAAAGAAAATGTGACTGCACTATTGATTTCTTGCTTCCTGTTTCTGTTCCTGGAGAGTGTCTGTGTTGTGCACATGTTTTGGATAAAGCCTGATTCTTGAATGCACCATCCCTCCACTATTTTTTTGCAACCATTGGATTATACAACTGTCCTGTGTGTTAGCGAGTCAGTGTGGATTACACCTTGTTCCCACTAACAAGGGACTGGATGTATTACAGGGTCTAGGACTGTCTTGTCATTTCCTACAGGAGCTTTCTGAATGAGCACAATTGTTTTCCATTATTTCTCCCGAAAGATCACACATTATAATTGCTGTATGCACTATACCATGTGAAACAATCTCTGTTTATTTCCTACAATAGATATTTAATTATTTTTAGCTAAAGAGGAAAGCAATCAACACTCTCTAACAACATTCCCACAGGGGTTATAAATGAAAAATGCTCATATCCTGTACAGCACAGCAGTCAGAGAGGGAAACGTGCTGGTATTTATTTATGAAGAACAGTGTTGCCTCAAAAGGGAAAGGTTGCTCCCTTTGTATGACAGAACACAGAAATATCTTTCAAAAAGAATGAGCTGCCTTTGAGAAAATGGGAACCTCCTTTGGATCAATAGCCTAAACAAATAGATGCTTAAAAGGAACGAAAGGTTTTATATTTTATAAGGCAGGATGGATAATCTTCACGAAAGAGTTGGCCAACCTTGCCCCCTGCTACTTGTATGATTTTTAGTAAATCACTCAATAGCCCTGCGCCTCAGTTTCCTCATCTGTAAAATGAGAAGGTTTGATTGGATGGCCTCAGAGGACTTTGGAAGCTCAGAATCTACGATCCTATCATGCTAATCATGGGACTGCTGTGAGGATCAAAAACATAATATATGCAAAGTGCTTTGAAAACTTGTCAGTGCAATATGTTAGCTACAACTGGCATTGCTTCTTCCAGAGAGGAATGAACTGCAGAACAACTACATGCACTGTCTGTAGCCAGACCTTAACCTGGCTGAAACCTAAGGGGAAATGGTTCTGACTTTGGAGCAAGATGTCCTGGGTTTGGATCCTCCCTCTGACACTCGTTCTGTGACCCTGGGGGAATTTACTTCTCCGAGCCCAAGTATCCTCATCTGAAAAGTCCAAACACATTTGATGACCTCTGAAGGCCCTTCCACCTTTAGTTCCATGACTTCTTCTCTTGGAGTGATTTTACAGAGTAACAAATTATTTTTCTTTTGATAGACATAGGGGGAATTGGGCCTTAGTCATGTGGCCTTGGTCATGTGCCAGGACACATGCATCTCATGCTCAAATTTAAAACCATTAGAGGCCTGCCTGAGTGTTTGAATGCAGCACTGGAATAGATAGTGCAGGAGGGATATCCCGGGGAAGACATGATAGCCTAAGCAGAATTTCTTGCTCTTGGTTCCCGGATTCCAAGATAGGAGATAATCAAATAAACATTCCTTCCTAAGCAATTACATTAAAAAACCCACCTCATTCCTTCCATCTAAATTTTTATTCTGCCACAGACTTGTGCATGGTAGGGGTGATAGGATTGTATCAGTAACATAGATTGATTGGCCAAAATTCTAATTTGAATCCCCAGGTTTGCTCAAAGAGGGTGGTTTAAAAATAGGTTTGGTTGGGGCTGTTTATGGCTCAGGAGGCAGTGGAACAGTCATAGCCCCAAGAAAAGACATTGTGGCTTAGCATTCCTGTCCCTGTAGAATCCAGCTTTATATTATGGAAATTTCTGCAGACCTTAGGCCATGAGTATTGAACAGATCTCACCTTCCACAGCTTCTCATTGACCTACGGTACAATATAGGGCTTTTTGAACATAAAAGAATAATTGACAGCCTTTCTATTACTCTAAGAAATTGTTTACCCATGTGATAAAGAAACCTCTCAGACTTGGTTAATTAAAAGTATGTTGCATAGATGACCCAACTTCAGTCGCTTATCAAGAAACAAGTCCACTTTGCTAATCCTATCGCTACCAAACAGTCCATCTCCATACTTTCTTCCCTGCATGTGTATTTACTTCTTTACTAGCTCTGAGATACAGACAGAGTGTATTTCTCCCCCCACCTCAAATTATGATATTGGCTAATTAGAGACATTTGCCAGGAATCCTTAAAGTCTCCAGGCAATTGGAATCTGCACTATGGCTATTATTAATATGTAATCACATTGCTTAGGGTCTAAGGGTAAGGAATAAAATTAATAATAAGAGCGAACACTTATATAATGCTTTAAGGTTTACAACATGTAAGGGAGAGATTTGGAATTTTTTTCGTAGGCTCTTCTTCCTTTCTTCTAATCTCTACTATTGTGGTGACTGAAGTGAGGGTCTAGAGCTAGAAGAGACTTTAAAGGTTATCCAAAACTCTAATTTTTATAGCTTAGGGAACCGAGGCCCAGATAGGTTTAAATGACATCCAAAGTTACACAGGTGTGATACACCAAGACTAGAATTCAAATCCAGTCCTACAGAGTTTTCAGATCTTGGTGAATTTTCCTTTTCAGAATCTAATTGGATTGATATCTGGGTTCAAGTGCCTTTAAGATGACTTCAACATTCAAGAGATAATATGAACATGTTTGGGGTGGAAAAAATGGAAAAAAAAGAAAAGAAAAAAACCCAGTTAATTCTTTTTGTTAATAACGATCACTGCCAAGAGTTGAATTGTTTTAGGGAAGAGCTAATGGGACCCTTCCAAGCTAAGAGAAATTTGCAAGGCTGCTTTTACTTGAAAGATTCATTAGAAAAAGATGATGATATTGGCATAATTTTTTCATTAATAGAGAAGCGATAAAATGAGGTAAAGGTCAAAATTATTGTTGTATGGACAAGAGCCACATATCATGGTCAGATAGAGACAGGTTTTGCTCTGCACAATCAGATGTAATATCCACAACAGTGAGACCACTGGTCCATGCTATGAATTCTCTGATAGAGCAAGTCTTTTTATCAGAATCATGCTGTTGGTACATAAAACTCTTGGATGGAAATGAAATTCACAGTAAAAACCTCAGCTAACATAAAACTTAATTTAAAAGATAGTCTTATAGCAAATATGCATAATTTTCTTACTAATTTTCTATTTCTATTTTCATATTTATGCAATATCAAAAAATTAAATTGTAAACTTAAATATTCAGCAATTGTCTATACGTTGCCAACACTTGGATGTTTTTAACACTATGCAGGCCTCATTTTACTCTCAAAATACAGATACGTTTGGTTATACGTTATCGTGTCGATTGAAATGAGGATATTGAGGTTAATACCTACATCAGGATTTTCAGGATACAGCATGAGGTCTGAATAATCAGTCATTCACTTACATGCACACTCATGTGTACATATATACAAATTCAGAGAGGGAGGGATGAGGTTGCACCCACAATGTGTTCATTGTGTGGCAAGATCCTTTTTCATTGGTTTGACTATATGTTAAAAATTGACATTTGAATATTTCCAAGAAATGAGGATGTTTCATTTGAAGTTTGGCCCTAAAAACATGTCATTTCATTCATCATGAAAGGACTATTAAACACAAGACAACTTGTATGGATTAAGAGGTAGCATTTTAATTATATAAAGTGGGAAGATTTCTTCTTGCATTTTCCCCTCATTTTCCTGGTTGCCTGAATATCGAAGTGGAAAGTTAAATATTCATCCATCATCCAAACATTACTGTTTTACACGTGAAAGCAGCCATTTAGTAGTATGAAAATCTAGCCTATGTCTATATTGGCAAAATTGAATGTATTATTTGGCAGAATGTTATGGAGTGCGGTTATTTCTACATTGCTATGACCTTTTGAAAAGAGTGCCAGAGGAAATCCCCAGGCACTCCACAGAGGAAGGCTTTAGGGCTGCCCTGAACCTTTGGTGTTGCTTAATGAAATTTGCTAGTTTTTAGCTACTGGCCAAGACTGTGCCATGGTAGGTCATAGTAAGTGCTACATAAATGCTTATTCCTTTCTCCTTTAACACCCAACTCATGTTAAGGGTGTGGAAATTCAAATACTAGTTCTCTTGAGCTATCTGGTGGATAAAATGGAAAAAATCTCACTGTTATTCTCTGACTCATGCCTCCATTTTGGAAAGTCAAATGTCTAGTAGATCTAGACAACATTTGTCAACAATGGACTTTATTCACTGGGAAAGCATTCCGACATCCAAAATGCAACAAGTGATTTAGAGTAGCAAAGCTTATTAAAGAAGTTTGAGCGATTTATTAAAGCAAATGAATGATAGGCAAATGTGATGTGCATCATTTCTTGATCAACTGGTGATTTGAAAACATTGATCAATTAGTCATCAAGAATTTCTTAAGCTCCAATAGGTGCCAGGCATTGTGCTAAGGGCTGGGGCTAGGAATACAAATGAATGAAAGAATCCCAACTCACATTCTAACATTCTAACAGGAGAGACAAATTTATACAGAATAAAGAGAAATAGAATAAATACAAAGTCAATAAAAAAGGTAGTTTGGGAGGGAGCCCGAAAAGGTGGCAAGGAAATTTGTTTTTCTTTTTTCTTATTGAGGTGGGAGACAGGAAAAATAAATTATATTAACTGAAAAAAATGAATTAAATTTTTAAAAGTTCTAAACACAAAGTACCCAATGAATGAAAATGTCCCTGACAAATAGCGAAGTTGAAAATAAGGAGCTGATTTTGATGAAAAGAAAAATTTGGATTAGGAGATGTTGAGTTTGAAGTGTTATTGGGACACCCAGGTGAAGCTATCCTGGAGGCAGTTGGAGATAGGGACCTCAAGTTTGGGAGAGGAGTCAAGGATTAGGATCCGCACAAACATTCAGAGATTCATAAGTTTTAAAGATCTTTGAACCAAAAAAATGATTTGTTCAAGATGGCATAGATAGTAAGTTAAAGGACTAATATTTGCAACTAGTGATAATTGGAGCCAGGACAGTGAATGAATTTTGCAAAGGAATGTATCTAGAATGACTTACAGAGGAACAAAGACAAGACTTCAGGATACCCCTACTAAATATCTTTGGAAAAGGGGGCCTATACAAAGTGTGATTCAGCAGTAGGAAAACCAAAAAAAAATGTGATGTCTCTGCAAATGAGAGAATCAAGGAGCAGCGATCAACAGAGCTGAATGCTGTAGCATTTATCAACCTGCTTGAGAAAGGGGGAGCCCACAACTTACATCATCTTTCAAGTTTATATTACCTCCTAACATGCTGGAAGCCAGTACTTTTAGGTTTTTTAGACCTTCGTCACAGAACACTGACAAAGCTGAATTACACAAAACAAAGACCAAAATTTGTAGGAGAAAGAAAATTTTGATGGAAACTACCAAACACAGTCAGCAGCTGAAATTCTTAGCCAAGATGTATACAAATCTTTCAAAAATAAAATCACATCCTATACCAAGACAAAGTCAAAATGGGTACACAATTTAGATATAAAGGCTGATAGTATAAGCAAACTGGGAGAACAAGAAATAGTTTACCTATCAGATATATGGAGAATGGAAGAATATATGATGAAATGAGAGATAGAGATTATGAAATGCAAAGTGGATAATTTTGATTACATTAAACTGAAAATTTGTTGCACAAACAAAGCCAATGCAATCAAGATTAGAAGGCAAGCAGAAAACTGGGAAATAATTTTTACAACCAGTGTCTCTGATAAAGGCTTCAATTCTAAAGTGAGTAGAGGACTGAGTCAAATTTATTAGAACACAAATCATCCCCCAATTGATAAATGATCAAAGGATGTGAACAGGCAACTTTCAGAGGAAGAAATTAAAGCTATCTACAGCCATATGAAAAGTGCTCTAAATATCTATTGATTAGAGAAAAGCAAATCAAAACAACTCTGAGGTACCACAATCATACCTATCAGATTGACTACCATGACAACACAGGAAAATGATGAATGTTGAAAAAGTGGGAAAATTGGAACACTAATTCATTGTTCTGTGAGTTGTGAACTGATTCAACTATTTCAGAAAGCAATTTGGAATTATGCATAAAGAGCTATAAAACTGTGCATACCCTTTGATCCAGCAATACTACTTCTAGGTCTGTATCCCAAAGAGATCATAAAAAAGGGAAAAGGACCCATATGTACAAAAAATATAGCAGCTCTTTTTGTGGTGGCCAAGAATTGGAAATTGAAAGTTATGCCCATCAATTGGGGAGTGGCATATGAATGTAATGGAATATCATTGTTCCATAAGAAATGATGAGCATGTGCGTTTTAGAAAAACCTGGAAAGACTTACATGAACTGATGCTGAGTGAAGTGAGCAGAACCAGAAGAATATTTTGCACAGTAACAGCAACATTGTGTGATAACTAACTTTGATACATTTTCCTCTGCTTAGGAATGCAAGGATCTAAGACAACTCCAAATGACTCATGATCGAAAATACTAAACACATCCAGAAAAAGAACTTTGGGGTCTAAATGAAGATCAAGGCATACTATTCTCTCTCTCTCTCTTTCTCTCTCTCTCTCTCTCTCTCTCTCTCTCTCTCTCTCTCTCTCTCTCTCTCTCTCTCTCGCTGTCTATCTGTCTGTCTCTCTCTTCTTTCTTGTGGTTTCTCTGATTTGGTTCTAATTCTTCTTTATAACATGACTAATATGAAAATATATTTAATATTAATATATAGAGAGTCTGTATCAGACTGCATGCCATCTTGGCGGGCTGAGGGGAGAGATGGGGAGAAAATTTGGAACTCAAAATCTTATGGAAGTGAATGGTGAAAACTAAAAATAAATAAAGAAATTAAAAGAAATTAAATCACAGAATTTATGAAGCAGAAGGAATTTGGGGTAGCCATCTAAATTCAACCCATAGCAGAAAATAATCACCTTTATAAAATATCTCTCAAGTGGACATCCATCTTCTGATTGAAGACTTCCTAAGAGGGAGGACTCACCTCCATCTTGAGGCAACTCATTGTACTTTGGGGCAATATAATTGTGAGGAAGATTGTTCTCTTGGAGCATCAAGCCAAGATTTGCCTCTTTATAACTCTTACCCATTGCTTATGGTTCTGTCCTCTCAGGACATATAGAATAAATTTAAACCATTCTTTGTATGATGACTCCTTAAAATGCCTGACAACAACTGAATCTTCTTATCTTCAGGCTAACCATCTCAAGTTCTTTTAACTGATAGGACAGGAAATCAAGGTCTTTTATCAGACTTGTTGCCTCATCTGGACACTCCCTACTTACTGATGTCATTTTAAGCACTAGTGTTCAGAACTGGGTGCAGTATTATATATCAAGTCTGATCAGAGCACAGTCAAGTAGAACTATAACCATTCAGTCTTGGAAGTCAGATCTCTCTTAGGATAGCCCAAGATTGCATGAGCATTGTTGTCTGCTATGCCCCACTACAGACTCATGTTGACTTTGCAGTACCTAAGACCTCCAGATCTTTTTCAGAATATCCAACTCCCCCATTTTTGACTTTTGATGTTGAGTTTTTGAACCGAAGTATAAAACCTTGCTGGGCAACTAGGTGGCACAGAGGATAGAGTGTCTGACCTGGAGTTAGAAAACCTCATCTTCCTGAGTTCAAATCTAGCATCAGACTTACAATTTGTAGGACCCTGGGTAAATTACTTAATGCTATTTGCATCAGTTTCCTCATCTATAAAATTAGCTGGAGAAGGAAATGGTGAATCACTCCACTATCTTTGCCAAGAAAACCCTAAACAGGGTCATGAAGATTTGAACATGACTGAACAGCAACAAATAAAAACTTATACTTCTCCTTATTGAATTTCATTGTATTAGATTCAGTCCAATATTCTATTCTGTAAAAATCTTTTTAGATCCTAAATCTGTTATCCTTGTGTCTAGCTTTGTGTCATTTGCAAATTTTATGAGCCTACCATATATGCTTTTATCCAAGTCATCGATAAAAAATATTAAATAACATGAGACCCAGCACAAATCTCTGGGGTATTTCAATAATGACCTCTTGCTTCCATGATATTGAACCATTGCTGTTGATTCTGTGAGTCAGACCATAAGAACATTTCTGAATCTTCCTAAAAGTGAACCAACTGGTCCACATCTCTCTATCTTACCTTATTGGAGAGAGAATCCTTCCTAATACTCTTGAACATAAAAGGCACAAAATTATTCCTCTAATGAAGATTACAATGAATGACCTTTCCTTAGCCAAGTTGGGTTTTGCTGGATATGAAGCCACATCAACTTCCCAACTCCTGTCAAAGAGAAAGAGACAGAGAAAGATGTAGAGATAGAGAAATACAAACAGAGATGGAGACAGAAATGGGAGAGAGAGAGAGAGAGAGAGAGAGAGAGAGAGAGAGAGAGAGAGAGAGAGAGAGAGACAGAGATACAGAGATACAGAGATATAGAGATATACAGAGACTGAAAGAGACAGCAACAGAAACAAACCAAAAAGAATAACTGGAAAGTCAGACTTCCATTCTTTGCCTCAACTCCAGGTCAGAAAAAAGCCAAGATACAAAGAAATATTAGGTTCTGCTCTCTTGTGGTTGGGAATGATGACCCTGGAACTAGCAAAGGCACTGACTTCTTCCTGAATCACTGGAAAGGATGAGCTGATAAGTTAGTGATTGATCTTATCTGTCAGGAAGAGGAGAAGAGAGGAAGATGGAAATGCTGACTACTTGGTTCGGAAAGGGGTAACCTTGAAGGAGTGGACAGTAACCGCATCAGGTTAGGATAGTCAAGAAAAGACTTCTGTAAGTAAATGACAAGGAGCCAGTGAAGAGGAGAGAGACTGGTGGTATGGGAAAGAGAATGTAAAACTACAGGTTTTACTTGTAAGGTTCAAGAGGAACCAAGTGTCCACACAAATTGATTAATCTTAGAAATGAGCAGAGATATCATCTTCCAAGACATAAGGGATGGGAGTATAGAGTCAGCTAGGCAGTATAAGAGAGAGAATTTGGGATTTGGAGACAGGGAAATGAATTTGAATCCTGCCTCAGACCCTGGGTAAGTCATCTAACATCTTTAGGTCTGAGTTTCCTCATCCGTAGAATGGGGATGATAATGGCCCCTATGTCATAGCATTGTTGTGGGGTTCAAATGGGTTAGAAATAGGTATTATAATTGCAATTTCATTTGCATAGGAAAGTGCATCTTTCAATGCAAGTCAGCAAATTATCTACAGGAACAAACTTAGAAAGCTGCCCACAAGGCTAAGAAGTTAAGCAACTCAGCCTGGGTTATGCAGTCAGTCAATGGTAGTCTTAGGCCTTCCTGGTTTTGAGTCCAGTTCTCCACTCGCTGGGCCATTCAAAAGAAATATGTCAAACACTGCCCACTTCTTGGACAACATACTCCTGGAGAGTAGGACTAATATCTGACATTTTTTCTATTCTCAGAGCTTAGCACTTGATACATAACAAATACTTCTTGATTTAAAATGCTATTGAAATATTTTGATGTTCAGTCATGTCCAATTCTTCATGACCCCATTTGGGGGTTTTCTTGACAAAGATACTAAAGTGGTTTACCATTCCCTTCTCCAACTCATTTTACAGATGAGGAAACTGAGGCAAACAGGGTTAAGTGAATTGCCCACAGTCATGCAGGCAGGACGTGTCTGAGACTGGATTTGAACTCAGGAAGGTGAGTCTTCCTGACTCCAGACCTGACACTCTATCTCCTGTGCCACCTAGCTGCCATATTAGCTATTATTACTACTAGTAGTGAAAGAGCTTAGGGCAATACGAAAATGAAGACTCATAGCATCATAGGTCTGGAATTAGGAAGGACCTCAGAGGTCATTTAGAGCCCTGATGTCAAACTCAGGTAGAAACAAGGGCCACTAACTCATCTGTATGGGTTCCTGCAGGCCACAAGTTAGCTTAATTTTAAAATGTAATGTTATCTATGTTTTATTGTATTTTTATTTATTTTGTGAAAGGTTTCCCAATTACATTTTAATCTGGTTTGGGCAGCATGAGAAAGTGTTACTGGCCTCCTGCAGCCCGAGGGCCAGGGATTTGCCACCTCTGATACAGGCCAATTCCCCTATTTTTATAGCTAAAGAAATGGAGGCCAAGATCAGTTGGGTGGCTGGCTCAAAGACACCCAGTAAGTAGATGCAAAGCTGAGGTTCTGTGACTCTGTGTTCAGCACTCATTCATACTTCCTCGAGAGAATAATTGAAAGCTAGTCCTTGGCATCATGGAATATGGAATGGCCTGAAATAGTAGGGTTGGAGCATAGAGACAAACGGAGTCAGGCAAGGGTGACTCGTGGCTCTCCTGTTCTTTGGGAACTTTGAATGGAGTGCACATTCTTTTTTTAAGGAGTTTAAGTTGACTAGGAGATCAGCTTGATTTCAACACTGTAGACAGCAGAATGAACTTGGAAATGATAGATTTACAGTCAAGGTCCTGAGTTTGACTCTCAATCACCACCTGTGTGATGTTGGTCAAGTAAGTCACTTGTATGGGGCCTTGGCTTCCTCATGTGAAAGTCAAGGTGTTTGAACATTCTAGGACCCTTTTGTCTATGAATAATTCCTCTCATTTTCTCTCACAGCAGTCACACATTTTTTATTGTCACTCAATGTTTTCTCAAGGAAGGACACATCCCTTGATCTCCCATGATCACTTCTGGCCTAGTTCTTTCCAGGTAATTATCTCTCCAATCTGGCCTAATGCTCAGGAGCTCATGCTTGCATTTCCCTTGTAGGTTCAGGGACTAAGCTATGGACAATGCAGGAGTGTAGTCCTCAGTATTTCCACCATTTAAGTACAGCCCTGATGGTTTTCATTTGCTTTAATGAAAGGTTCTCTTCTGTGTGACTGGGTTTGATGTAAGTGGTTTGCCTCTCCAATGGATTACAACTGCTCCGTATCACAGTAATATGGTAATAGAAGAAACTGCATGCTGTGGTCAAACGCAGCAATCGATCCATTTAAGCATAAATACTGCAATTAATTAGAGATGGAATTGCTCTGAAATATCTGACCCTTCTGGTGTCCTGAGAGCATCATCAGAATATCTTCCAGGTACTAGGAGTGATATAGACAAGGAATCCAGGATGGGGACTGTGCACCCAAAGACATGTGCTTTAAAACAGATAACAATTGTAAAAAAAACTGCTTGAGGCTGGACCAAGCATTTGTTTCATCAGTATTCATGCCATTCTCTTAGCATGAAAGGAAGATCACCCCTCTTCCACTGAAGGAGTGCAGGAGAGACAGTAGATGAGATACACTCAGTGAGATGCCTTTCAGAGCAGTTGTGCTGGAAAGGAGAAAGAAATACAATAATATTTTCACGAGGCACCTTGCTTCCAGGAGTATCTGTCATCCCCTGGTGATCGATGGTTGCATGAGGTGGAAAGACGGTGCTGGACGTCATCCCCAAAGCTTTGTTAGCATTCCAGTTAGCATTCGGAATGATAACCATTCTGAAATCAATAATGGATGCCAACCAAAGTGGAGGGAGAAGTAATTACCCCTGACAGCCTCCCTTTAATTTGAGTGTGGGATGAGAGAAGAGGGTTTAGGGAGAGATCAGGATCCCCAACATCTCATTAAGCACAGAACATTTGCCTCTCCTGATGCCCTCACCCCCAGGGTGGTACTGGATTGAATGCTGAATGACCTAGATTTGAATCCTACTTTTGCTATTTCATGGCAGTGTGGCAGGGGGCAGATCTTTGTTCTCCCCATAAAATCAGGGCTGTTGTTCTCAAAGTTAATTTTCAGATCCAAATTCTGGATCTTGTTTGAATATTCCTTAATCTCACAAGGATCCCAAAGGCATTTGAGGATGAGATGCAGATATATCAAGGGACGTGCATCTCTAATTCTCTTGTTACTAAGAGAACCCATAAACCATTTCATAAAGAAACTCATCCAGATGGTCTTTTTAAATTAATTTTTTTCCATGAGCAAGCATCTATATTGGCATCACCTAATTTGTGAAATGGATAGAGTGTCAGACTTGAATTCAGAAAGATCTGAGTTCAGATCTGGTCTCAGATACTTACCAGCTTTGTGATCCTTGGCAAATCATTTAATCTCTCTCTGATTTGGTTTCCTCATCTATAAAAGGGGGATGATAATAGCATCTGTTTCACAAGACCATTGTGAGGATCTAATGAGATAATATATGTAAAATACTTTGAAAATTTTAAAGTAAATGTTAATGCTAGCTATGGCTATTTCTCCTCTTCCCTCCTCCGCCAACACTTGCAAAACAAGAAAACAAAACAAGAAAAACAAAACCCTTGTTAACAAACATGTACAGTGAAATGAATCAAATGCCTACATATCTAAAAATATGTCTTGTCAAGACATATTGTCTTGTCAAGATGCAGACATCTTGAGCCCAACCCCTCTCTGCCAGGTGGCAATCAGCGGGCTCCAGCGTACATCCTCTGGAATCATGGCTACTCAGTGCATTGATGAGAGTTCTTAAGACTTTCAAAATTGTTGGTTTTCAGAATGTTGTTTATTATCATGGAAATTTTTCTCCTGGTTCTGCTTATCTGAGAATCCCTAAGAAAGCTAGCCTAACTACTTCTCTCAGTAATGTCTTTCTGAATCTAACCTCGTTCATCGTTAAAAAATGATCTTGAGCGTCTCTTCTAAATCTCTCCTGAGAGGTACCAGTTACAAAGGTCCTCCTGTAATGTTTCAGGTCAGGGACACTGAAGGGGCCCAGGAATGTCACCACTTGGGCAGACAAAATTGTCGTCTCTTCCATTTATGTTTCATGTAGTTCAGTGCAGATGATAGGAGGAGAGACAGGAGAGAGGGAGGAAGAAAGGGGAAAAGAGGAGAGAGAGAGAGAGAGAGAGAGAGAGAGAGAGAGAGAGAGAGAGAGAGAGAGAGAGAGAGAGAGAGAAGGAGGGAGGGAGGGAGGGAAGGAGGAAGGGAGAACGTTCACTCCGTTTCCCTTCTGCACAGATGTGATGTTTATGTTTATCCACTCCAGGGATTCTGGGGGAACTTCGAGATGGTCAGCAGTTAGGTCAGCGTCTTGGGCAGTGTCTTTTCACAGAAGAACTTGATCTCTGCCTTAGATATTCCAACAGTCTGACAGGATGTGATGAAATGGACTCATTAGCATATTTTTAGAATCTTCAGCATGTTTTGGACCTTATTTTTGTCAAACCCTCGAAAATCAACTTTTCTTCCTTCAAAACTCTTAAGGACCCAAAAATTCACTAACTACCTGAATTAATTAGGCTCTGATTATCTGAAGTTTTTATTAAGGAGCAATTTAACAACTGGGCACCTAGGAAATTTTCCCTGTTGAAAATTATGAAATAATTTGAATAAATTGATAATGTGTAACTGAGGAACATTTCTGGCTATTTCATTATGGGCTTATTTCCTGCCTCCAGGAGATAACTTTTAAAAGTGTTTGCAAAATGAGCAGTTGGCACACTGTTTATGGAACTAGTTGTGCAATTACGAGAAATAATTGGGGGATATGTCATTTATTAGGATTTCTCCAATCTCCTCTTTCTGCACCTTTTCCCCCACTGTAGTGATACTGTCTCTATCAAAACCTGTCCTCAGGAGGCAATCTAATAAACTCTTTCACACTGCAATGGAAATAACTGATGATTCCTGATGTGAGCCTTCCCTGGAGTAACAATGGACAAAGTCTTGAGGCAAAGAAATGAATCTCAAATTGTTGAATTTTAGGAGGCAGGGGAGCCAGTAGGGGAGACATTTTGGATTTGGATGGTTTTCCTGATACTTCCAAAAGCAGAAACTGTAGTTAGTCAGTCACTTCAATGACAAAGTCTGGCCCTGACTATATACCCAGTGAATATTAAGTAGCATTAACTTCTAACACATCTAGATTCATATATACTAACTCAAAGCAATATCAAAAATGATTATTTTTCTTTCTGTCTTTCTTTTTGTGACCAGTTCTTGTCCCATCACCATACATCATAGAGACAGGTTAATCTTTTTCCCTTGAAGATGTTCAGACTGAGGCTTTCTTGGCTACGCTGAAAGTGAAGATTTTAGAAGCTAATGCCAGGCCCTGGAAAATGTGACCAATGGAAGCTTAAATTCTAAGACCGTGGGCAAAAGTACAGCAACAGATCTCATTCCAGTGTTTAAAGCTCTGGCAAGTAAAGTGTATCTGCCAGATATGAATTCCAGCTTAATCACTGTTGTGAGTTCAAACCTCAGGGCAAGACTTAGCCTATGAAGAGCCAAGATCCCTGGCAGGGTATCTGGGCACGCTTGTGTCTCCTCATGTGCTCAGGCACTGATTAGGCATCTCCAAGCATCTTTCTTACTATATTTTATAATCCATCAAATAGAGGTTATTACTGCTCCCTCTTTTTGATAATTTTCTTTTTTTCCTTGATAATTTCATGAAAATGCTGTCTAGGCTTTTTTTTTGATCATGGCTTTCTGGTAGTCCCATAACTTCTAAATTGTCTCTCCTGGATCTATTTTCCAGGTCAGTTGTTTTTCCAATGAGATATTTCACATTGTCTTCTATTTTTTCATTCTTTTGGTTTTGTTATTTCTTGGTTTCTCATAAAGTCATTAGCTTTCATCTGCTTCATTTTCATTTTTAAAGAACTATTTTCTTCAGTGAACTTTTGAACTTCCTTTTCCATTTGGCTAACTCTGATTTTTAAAGCATTCTTCTCCTCATTGACTTTTTGGACATCTTTTGCCATTCGGGTTAGTCTATTTTTAAAGGTGTTATTTTCTTCAGCATTCTTGTGTTCTCCTTTAGCAGGCTGTTGACTCACTTTTCATGATTTTCTTGCATAGCTCTCATTTCTCTTCCCAATTTTTTGTCCACCTCTCTTACTTGATTTTCAAAATCCTTTTTGAGCTCTTCCATGGCCTGAGACCAATGTATATTACTTTGGAGGTTTTGGATGCAGAAGCCTTTGCTTTTAAGTCTTCTCTAGTGATATACTTTGTTCCTCCTCATCTGAAAGGATGGAAGAAAACACCTGTTCACCAAGAAAGTAACCTTCTATAGTTTTATTTTTCCCTGCTTTTGAGGCATTTTCCCAGCCATTTATTTGACTTTTGATTCCTTTGTCAAGTGGAGGGTACACTCTAGGGACCTGTAAGTTCTCAGTTCCTCCAAAGTGACACAATCAAAGGAGAGGAATTTATTCCTCTCCTAGTCTGTGCTCTGGTCTGTAAGCAGCCACAAGCTTTTCTGCTCAGAATCTGAAAGTAGAATTCCCTCTCCAGAACATCCACCAGCTCCACCATACCTCACCCCAGGGCCACCACTCAGGACTGAGACCCATATCAGCCACTTGATTCCCCCAGGGTCTTTAGGCCAAGGGCTCCAAAAATGGATACTGTGCCATAGTGGGTGCCACAGCCCTGGGCCCAGAGTTAGAGCCATAACCTTCTCCCTTCTCACACAGGTGAAAGAAGTTTCTCACTGACCTTTGAAGCTGTCTTTGGCATTTGTGAGTTGAGAAATCTGGGAGCCACAGCTACTGCCCAGGATTCTGTGCCCTGAAGCCTGCTCCATGCTGCAGCCAAGGCTGGGCTGTGCTCTGCTCTGAACCTGGTGTGATAGGCCTTTCCTGTTGGCCTTTCAGGCTGTTTTGGGCTGCAAATCTCTTTCACTCTGTTGTTTTGTGGCTTCTGCTGCTCTAGAATTTCTTTAGAGTCATTTTTTATAAGTATTTTAAGGGTTATGGGGGGGGAGAGCTACAGTAGGTCCACTTTCTACTCCACCATATTGGCTCCACCCACTGACAATTAATTTTCTAAGAACAAATATATCATTAAGTGGGTGGGATTTTTCCTGGAAGTTTTCATGTTTTGTATGAAACAGAAATCTTTTACAATGGCATTTGTGTGTGTGTGTGTGTGTGTGTGTGTGTGTGTAAACATATATTTGCATTTTTGTTATAACCATTTTCATTCATGTAGGGAATTCCCAGTGTGGGACCTACCTCCACAGATGTAGATTTGCAGCTGCTGCAGGATGCTTTCTCTCTGCAGACCACAAGGTGGCAGTGGAAACTTGAGCTACACCAGCTCATGAACAACCTCCCAGGTACATCTTAAGACTCTAGATTCAAATTTAAATCTTAGAGGTAAATATTAATTTCCTCAAAAAAATCACTACTTTAAATGGTTCAGTCCCCAACCACTTGAGATACCTTAGTTTATTTCTCAGAGAAGCCTCAAAGAATTTACTTGTTCAGCATTTTAGTTTACAAAAGAGTAATTAAAATAAAATGATTACATTAAAATTCTAAACAACTTAAAAAAGTTAAAGTCAGATATTCCCATTTCTACATATTCTTTTTTGCATTTAACTCCTCAGCAGAATCAGATTCAGTCTTTTATGTTTTTTAAGTAGATATATGCTATTATACCACGGTTCTTGTTCTAGAAAATCAAAAAAAGTCAAAACCAAAGCTCAACACAGTCATTTCACACCCCTTGGCCATTGTCAATGATGACCAAAACTTTAACTCATTTTGCATTTTGGCAGAGGCTGCAAACCAAACCCTTGACCACTTGACAGGTCAATCTGACGCTCAGCTCCGTTTCCTGTCTGTTTGCCATCTTTAGCAGGCTGATCCCTTGATGGCTTCTGCATTCTCCTTATGCAGTTACCTACCTAGTTCCTTCTCTATCTCCTGCCATGTGGCCAATGAGAATGGAATTTCAAAGAGGCAACTGCAGGTATCCCCATGGGTTAGCCTGGTTTCTCCATCCCATCTTTTATGTGCATCCCTTCAGATCTCCTCCCCATTGGAATGCAAACCCTGTCCACCATCTAGGTCATCAGAAGCATGGGTCACAGGCACATGTCAGTAGTACAAGCCAGATCAAAGAAGTAGATATCTGAAAGGGTGAGAGCTTCATCCACTGTTTTGGTGCCCAGGGGGAAGTGGCTTTTTTTTTTTAACTTTGAGGATTCTAGGGACCATAGATTCAGAACTGAAAGGGGCTTTAGAAACCATTTAATTCATTTTACAGATAAGAAAACTGAGACTTGAGTTGAAACACTAATTCATTGTTAGTGAAACTGTGAGCTGATCCAACCATTCTGGAGAGAAATTTGGAACTATGCCCAAAGGTCTATAAAAATGTGGCTACCTTTTGACCCAGCAATATCACTTCTAGGGCTGTATTCCAAAGAGATCATAAAAAGGGGAAAGGGTCCCACACGTACAAAAATTACTTATAGCAACTCTTTTTGTGGTGGTCAAGAACTGGAAATCAAGGGGATGTCCATCAATTGGGGAATGACTGAACAAGTTGTGGTATATGAATGTAATGGAATACTATTGTGCTATAAGAAATGAGGAACAAATGTCAGAAAAAACCTAGAAAGACTTATATGAACTGATACTAAGTTAAGTGAGCAGAGCCAGGAGAACATTATACACAGTAATAGCCACAGTGTGTGAAGACTGTTTCTGATAGACTTATCCCATCTCAGCATTGCAAGGACCTAAAACATTTCTAAAGGACTCGTAATGCAAAATGCCATCCACATCCAGAGAAAGTGCTATGGAGTTGGAGCACAGAATGAAGCAGAGTATTTTCTCCTTTGTTATGTTCACTCATTTTAATTCTTCTATGCAACATGACTAATGTGACAATGTGTTTGATAAGAATGCATGTGTAGAATCCAAATAAGATTGCATGCCATCTAGGGAAGGGAAGTGGAGAAAATTTGGAACTTATGGAAGTGATTGTTGAAAACTGAAAACAAATACATTAATAAATTTGGGGTATAAAAGAAAACTGAGGCTCAAAGATGGTGAAATTACACTCAGAGATGAACAGGTGGTAAATGGCAGAAGCAAAATTTGAACCCAGGTCTTCTGTTTGTCCAGTTGTAGGTTTCTAGCATTATGATATGCTGCCTACCAGACCAGGGACATGGGAGCTTTTATTAATTGCTTGGAGAGGCAGCTTGGTGTGGGATAGAGCACTGGAATGGGCAGGAGGGAGACTTAGATTGAAGGCCTGCCTGTAAGCCTTATTGCATGATGACAATGGGTAAGTCAAATGATCTCTGAACCTCGGTTTCTTCAACTGTTAAGTGATAACAAGGTCTCTACTCCCATAATTACAGTGAGGTTCAAATGAAACAGTGCATATGATGTATTTTATAAACTCTAGAGGACTATATAAATGCCATTTATACATTATTAATAGCAATAATGACCATGAATACAGTCTTAGTGGAAGGCACTATCTCTTTTCCAGTCTCCACTGCAGATCTCACAGATTCTCCCTTATCATTAGATTGCTTTGCCGTTCACCTTCTGGGTCTATTCCCATGGTCGTACAATTTGGCTCCAGCTCCCCTCATCCTGGGCTCTATTTATTCAACAAGGATGGCTGAAAGGCGTTGCCCCAGAGCCGATCACAATTCAAAGGCCTGACTATCCGGAGTCTCAGCTTGTTTAATCTGACTGCCTAATCGGACTCTTTGGTTCTTTCTGCAGTAGTGTTTGTTTTCTTTTTCACTAATTTATGAGATGAAATGACCTTCTCCACTGGCAGCAGTTGAGGGCTCATTAAAATTCTCCAAAGACTTTCATTCACTTGTTCCTTAACAGGCATTCATTTGCTTGGTCCAAAATAACAAAGTGTGGGGGGAGGATATGAGGATGAGGCTGCATTTCTGCATGTGGTGTTGCTTTCGAAAGCATGCTGACAGCAGTGGTCAAATAAGTCATTTCCATCTCTAATGCACTCAGACACATAGCTTCTTAAGGCCTAAGGTAGAGCTGCTTCACCCCTGACATGGGTGAGCTCATTCATTATTTCTTTATAGATCATTCTCATATGATCTCATATAAGGATACCCACTTGCTAAATACATTGGCTCAGTAGTTGGGTAGATACATCCACAAGAATTTAGACTGAGCTCATGAAGAAGAAAGTTAAATAATACAATCAATCTTGGAGCCAGAGCTACTGGAATCTCTACCAATTCTAGTAACTGAAGTTCCCTTCTTTTCTTCCTTTTACCTTGATAAAAGACTTCCTTTAATTTCCTGGCAATAACTTACCCCTATCCATTGAGGCATAGTACATGGGACATCTTCCCTTGCCCCAAGGGTTAGACAACATGGGCCCAGTTCCTTATCTCGAAACCCACCCACCAGTAAATGGACCACCCATTTGCCAAGCTGTTCCTAGATAAGCCAGTGGGAGAGCATGCCATCAAACCTTGGGCAGTAAGTCATGTGCTAATTTAAAGGGTGTAAATTACAAATGGATGTTAGTGCCTGAACCTGAAACCCACCCAGAAAATCCACCTTCTCATAAGAAGCAGTAGGGCACCAAGGTCACATCTGGCAGCAGCTGAAAATGGAGTAGATTGGAGTTCTTTTTGGTTCCAAAAGACTGTTGCTTTTTAAACCTCGTAAAATCAGAAATTACATGCCCCAGTTGGCATGAGATTGCATTTCCTGTGAAATATTCCAGAGACCAAAAAACTAAGCTCCAGTGACAAATGAGAATATAGTGTTGCATTGTGTTCAAGCAACCCTCAATATGAAGCCAAACCTTTGGGGCCAATGCAATGTTGGGGGAGGGGGACAAACAATACTGAGTCCTCAACCACCTCCCCTTTTTTCTCTTTTTGCTACATAGTAGCCTAAAACCTTCCAATTCAATGAAGATACAGTAAGCACCTACTATGTGCAAGATATCCAGTAATAAGAAACAAAATGAACTAGTCTCTTCTTGCAAGAAGTTTATCTTCTATTTGGCCTATTTCGCCTTGAAAAGGGAAGATCACACACAACTAGTATGATCAGAGGAGGCAACTGAATATGAAGGAAGGAAATCAGTAGGAATGATGGGGAACTGGACTGACATTGCAGAAATGGAAGACAGTCTGCGTGAATCCATGAAGGCAAAAGGTGAATCCTGTGTCTTCCATGACTTTGTAATTTCCTGAAACTTCTAGCCATTTCCTCTTCATGTTTTCCTGTTCCTCTTAATATCTGGGTGTTTTTTTTAACTGTAAGTGCTACTTTTTGTGGTAACAAAGAAATGGAAACAAAGTCAATGCCCATTGATTGGGGAATGGAGAAACAAATCATGCCACCTGAAAAATAATAAAATAATGCTGAGCTATAAGAAACATTGAGCATGATGAGCATAGAAAAGGAAGACTGACACAGACTGAAGGAAGCAGAACTAAAAAAGAATATACACAATGACTGCAGCTACATAAATGAAAAGACCAACCACAGAGGAAATGAGTGTTGTAAAACTATAAAGAAAAAGTTGACCCCAAAGAAGAGATATGAGAAACAACTGCTCTTCCCCATAATCTGGCAGAAGTGGGTCCATTGGGATTGAACATTGCATATACTGTCAGATTTTTTACATGTATCAATTGATTTTTGTGATCTTTTTCTTTTAAAAAAGTTAATAAGACAAATGTCTTGGGAGGCAAGAGGAAAAGGAATGCTGGAGAAAATTTAGGTGCCATAAATATAAAATATACAAATAAGATGGTGTTTTCAAAATTGCTTAATGCTAAATTGTGTGTGGTAGGGAAAGATGATAGGGAAATGGAGAATCGCTATAGTCTATGTCTATGATTTAGATACTATGATTCAACTTGAATCTACCCATTGTCTATACCTGTGGAATTTCAGTTGTCTGGAGGAGAAAATCTCATCTCTGTTCAGCATTTTTGGCCAGTCTGAAGAACTTGACTGCTTCTTCCTTGGTCCTGAGGAACAGTTACACACTGATCAGGCCATTTTGTCAGCTTTCCTGTCTCTAAGATCCAGATCAGATATATAGATAGATAATATATATTTATCTATCTACCCCCCCCCCACACACAGATATATATATCCTCACTCCCTCCCCTTCCAGAACCCCTTTATGTGATGTGTTTCACTTTAGAATATAAGCTCCCTGAGGTCACGGATTGCCTTGTGTGTGTGTGTGTTTGTGTGTGTGTGTATATTTGTGTGTATGTAAGAGGGGATCCAAGTGTAAAGAGTGTGCCCACATATTTAAAGGGAGCTGTAGTTGTGTGACTCAAAGAAGGACAGACTAGACACCTCCAGTCTTTTCTCCCCCAGCTCCTTCTCCAAGGGTGACTTTCATTTCTGCCACGAGATTGGGGTTAGAGGCCATTCTGCCCTCCTCACAGTGAAGGAAAACTGGACTTGAAATATATCTCCCAACTCCCTTAAATATTGATAGTCTAGGGAATATGGCCAAGTTCAATCTAATTTCTGATTGCTTTGTCATTCCTAGGGGAAGGAGGACGTAAATTCTATATCTAAAGCTTGACCCCTTTCCCAGCAAATACCAGTTGCATAATGAATACACATAGTGAACAGCCAAAAAAAAAGTCATCTACTTAAATAACAGCAAAACAGAAATGAGAGAAGAGCAGGACAGTTATCTCCACCAATAAGGAGAGCATCTCATGTCAATGTACTTTGGGACAGGGATTACACACACACACACACACACACACACACACACATATAATATGTATGATATATAAATAACATATTTGTGTATGTACGTATATGCACATGAACATACATGTATACACATATATAAAGCATATAGGCAAATAAGGAATTCTCTGCCCTCATATATTTGTATAAATAAATGTCTTTCCATATACACACATGATTATAAACATGTATGTTTACATATGTGTATATATATACATGTTTGTATATATACACATAAGTATATGAAGAGGAGAATAAGGCCATACTGGGGAGACTATAGGAAAGCATTATTTCTTCATTTCAACATTTTCTACGCTTTATTAGCACCTTTAACAAGATTTCAATGAACTTTAAAACTTCCATCTGAAAGCCTCTCATATTTCTGCAGGAAAGCCCTGATTTTTTTGTCTAAGTAGAGAATATTGACGTCATACTTGTTCTTTATCCATGGGGACAGTGTGAATGACTGGCAGAAATGGAGATCAGTTCAAAAGAGCCAAGAAAAGGATAATCAAGGTAGAGAATGGCCTCAGTTTGGAGCCCCCTGAGTATCAAGAAGCTAAGACATTTTGCCTGAGAAAGGAAAGAGTCTGGGTGGAGGGAGTCATGGTGGCTGCTGCCTTCAAAGGGCTACCATCAAGAGGAGGGACTGGGCATTTTTTGCTTTGCTCCAGAAGGACTTTCAGGGAGAAATGTGTAGAAAGTGCCAAAGAGACCCATTGAGGCTTGGGATGAAGAAAGATAGCTCAATAATCAGATTTCCAAAAGTGGAGTGAGCACCCCTGGGAAGTGGTGGTTACCCCTTCCCAGGAGATCTTCAAGGTCAGAGACTTGATCGCTTATCAGGTAGAAGGTAGAGGGTCTTTTTATATGTGTAAGGGTGGGACCAGATGGCTACTGAGATATTCTCCAAAAGTCTGAAATTCTCTGATGCTATAGTGTGCAGAGCTAGAAAAGGAGTTGAGAGATGATTTAATCCAGGGGTTCTTGACTTAGGATACTTTAAAAAAAATTGTTTTGTTGATTAGTCATGTCTGACTCTTTGTGACCCCATTTGGGGTTTTCTTGGCAAAGATATTGGAGTTGTTTGCAATTTCCTTCCCTGGCTCATTTTACAGATGAGGAAATTGAGGCAAACAGGTTTAAGTGACTTGCCCACATAACTAGTAAGTGTCAGAGGTCAAATTTGAACTCAGGTCTTCTTGACTCCAGGTCCAGTTCTCTATCCCCTGGACCACCTAGCTTCCCTAATTTTGGGTACATGGACCCCCGAAGAGTTCACGGATAGATTTCAAGGAGTCTATAAATGTGAATGGGAAAAAATGTCTATTTTCATTGAGCTCTAATGAAAATGTAACATTTCCTTCAGTTATTTAAAACCATTATTCTGTGATTGGTCCACTGGCTTTTCCACACTGGTAGAGGGGTGAACAACCCCTAAAATAGTCCAACATCATTTTTTTCATGAGGAAACTGAGTCCCAGAGTGGGTCCGTTGGTTTGTTCCAAGTTACACAGGTGGCCAATAGGAAAGCTGGGATCTGAATCCAAAAGTTCTGATACCAAATCGTCTTTCCACACCACCTTGATGCTGCTGTGGGCTGATTTGTAAGCTAATTCACCCTTCAAATCTCCCTCCTTGACCTTTCCAGACCCTGAGGGGCACATGCTTCTAAATCTCCAAAGCAAGCCAGTATCTCTTTTAAGGAATGAAATGTGATGACCAGTGGAGTAATCTACATGCCAAGTGTGAGAAATTCTAATATTCTAACACTAAATTCTAATGTTCAAACTTAAAAGTGAAGTTTACAAGTTCCCTGACAGTGGAAACTAGAGCAGCTTGCACACTGTAGAATCCCTAGTGATAGCCTATCACTGTGTACCCAGTAGGTGCTCAATAAATATTAATTGATGATGAAAGGGGCTCTTCTCCTCATTGCAGGCAAATACAGTGATGAAGTGGGAGAGCTGCTTAGAAATTCTATCATGCCCAAGTACACACACAAACACACACAACCATCAGCCCTTGGACTCCAAACAAGGGGAGGAAACCCAGCAACGGACATCAGTGATTCTGTTTGATTTCAGAAATGTTCATCAATATGCGGCTCGACATTGGAAACGGCATCTGCTTTCGAATTTTGCATCTGATGCCCAGGACTCAGTGCACTCACAGTGGGGAAGCAGCAGGAAGGAGTTCATGAAAAAACAAGTACACCTTTTCCTTGAGTGAAAAAAATCAGTCCAACTTTCAAAGACAAAATCTCACCCTTGAGTGAAAGACATGACATCGATACAAAGCCAAGGAAAAAAAAACAAAAGCCGTGACTCTGATGTTCCAGAGGTTATCCATCATTGTCAAGAAATTCTTTCGACATCATAACAGTTCCAAATGCCCTGCCAGGCTGCCTCAGACAGAGATTCTATCTTACTGACTTGTTATTTTTCAGAAAACAGCAATCCCCAATGCAATGTCTGACTGTCATTTTCACCCAACTAGAACTTGTACCAGTTTGTGAGAAACAATGCTCCTTAGAACCAGACCACAGCTATTTTATAACATGCAACGCAGTGATAGTCCCACAGATTCTATCTGTTAATTGGGGGCAGGTTCGCCATTAGACTATTCTTCTCTCCTTATGAATAAAGATAAAATATCAAATGATTATCATTGATGAGGTACAAATATTCAACTAATTAAGTTTTCTGGGCCAGCTTCCAGAACTATTAGAATGATTCCATATGCCTGGGACAAATTCAGTTGTGAGGGGATGTGTGGTGGTAGAGACACAGGCCACAATCTGATCATGGGTAAAGTGGAACTGAGGGTACCTGGTCCCCAGAGAGTATCTCCTATGTCAGGTTTGGGGGAAAGGCAGTGTGGGTGAGAGGTGTCTCAGCAATGGGAGTAGTGACTAGGGGAGAGAAGGTACCATCAGAGAACTCTGCAGTGAGTTGTCCAGATGTCAATTGTCATTAAAAGGAAGTGAAACCCCAGGGAAAGAAATGTGGCCCCCCTTTGGGGGAGAAAGTATGCCTATCTTCCAGATGTCAGCAACCTAGGACAATACTCTGCTTGTCCCATGCTAGTTACAGATCTGATGGCCTCAGTTGGAATCCTTTAGGGAGAGTTGACTTCTCTTTCTCCCAAAAGTAACTTTAAATCAGATCATGTGGCCTCCTAGGATGATTTTTTATTTATTTATTTTCTGTCTAAGTCTATATCTCTTATGAATATAAAGAAGACTGAGGAAAGAGGATGTAAAGGATGTTGACTATTGCAAGAATATTAAATTTTAAGAAGAAAAAAACTTAAGTTGCAGCATTTTACTATCTTTGTGTCTGGGAATGGGTCTGAAGCAGAGGCCATATATCTTTCTGTCCAATATTTATCACATAATGGTGAAAGATGGAAATATTGGTTACCAACAGACTCGTATTTCTCTAGCATTTTACATCAACTGGATCCAACAAGAATTGATGAATTTCTAGTGTGTTTTAGGCACAAAGATTGGTTACGGGAGTGATCTGAAGGTGAGTAAGACAGAGTCCCTGTCCTCATGGAGCTTATTGTCTACTTCCTGCCCCCACAGTGTTATTTGGAGCAAAGTGCTTTATAAATCTAATAGCATGTTAGATTTATAATATTAGATATACATGCATGCTACTGCCATTATTATCAAAAAGCCTGTTTAATAAATGCTTGTTTGATTGTTATGGAAAAGAAAGATTAACTTGTTCTATACTTGGTCTCAGAGGGCATGTCTAGGCTCAGACTAGAGTAGAAAGTGGATGATTTCTATCTCCTTACTGAGATTCTATGATGGTTATCTATGATCCATGATCAGCCTCAGGGCTTTCCATGGTTTCCGGGTTCAGGTCTGATCAGAATTATTACTAGAACAAGACATTTGGAGTCTTTAAAAGATCTGGGAATGGTGGTCTATGGAATAAGTTCTCCTCAATCTCAAATGCTTACCTGGTTCCAATCCATCCCCCAAAGATTTCACAAATGAAGTATCTGCCCCCTAACTACAGCCTGGGGCAGAACACCAGGGATTGTATATAGTATCTGCAAGAGGCAAACCAAGTTGATGCTAACCCAGAAATTCTCATAGTAGCACCAAGAATACTAGAATTCAGAACATCATGGAGGAAATCGATGCCCAAGGAAGTTCAGACTGGAATACAGGAGGATCCCCATCTGTGAAAAGAAACCCAAGAAAGATATTGACAAGAGAAAGGGGACCATCCCCAAATTTCTCTTCACCATAAGAAAGATACATGGTTCAGAAGAACTCAAGCATTCCCAGGCCAACAGTATGCAGCTGATAGCTGTATTTGTCTAATTTCCTAAGAGGATTTTCAGTCCAATATAAATTTATTGAACCAGCTAAAATTATGTGGATAATAACAACACTTAGGTAGCATTTTAAAGTTCACAAAGCCCTCTGCATACATTGGCTCATTTTGATCCTGGTAGCAACCCTAAGAGGCAGATTTTTGTTTTTGGTTGTTGTTCAGTTGGGTCTGACTCTTCATGACCCCATGGACCACATACCCATAGTGTCCGTGAGGTTTTCTTGGCAGATTCTGGAGTGTTTTGCCATTTCCTTCTCCAATGGATTAAGGCAAACAGTGATGAAGTGACTTGCCCAGGGTCACACAGCTAGTAAGTTAGTAAGAGGTAGATATTATAAGTATTATTATCCCCATTATACAGATAACCATCTTCTTGCCACCTTACCTTCATGCACATAACCTCTTCTAACCCATCTTTTTTCTAGTTATGAAACAACAATCAAATTAATATTACCTTTGATGCTGAAAGGGGAGTGGTAATCTAAAAGACTTCCCTATGGCTCTTCTCACCATTTTTCCATCATGCCCAGCCAAAGTAATCCCCTGACCAGAACTCCCCTGTTTGTATTGTCTTCTTAAATGTAAGCTCCTTAAAGTAAAGACAGTCTTTGGTTTTGTATCTGTATCCTCAGCAATTAGCAATGTGTTTGGCACAGTCAATGTTTAATGCATGTTCTTTCCTTCATTTGTTCATTCGTAAAATTTAAAGCTGAAAGGAATAGTAAGGTCATCTGTTCCAGACCTCTCATTTTTGAGATGAGAAAACTGAAGATAAGGAAATTAAGTGACTCTCACAAGGTCACCAAGGCAATTGCAGCAGATCTGGGATTTAAATTCACTTCCGTTTCCAAATTCATAACAGGATCTAAGAGTAAGATAATTTGTACCTGAGAAGAAATCTATGAACTGAAGAATAAAGATAAAAGGGAAGAAATGGAAGTCATATTGCTGTGAGAGGATACTCGAGACATTTCTTCAACGAGGAAGGATTTCAGCTGCCTTCACACCAATCATAAAAGTGGTCCAGAAAGAAGAGATAGCAGATTTCAGTGATCTGGACCTTGGCTAAAAGTTTCATTTCATTAAAAGCAAAACATCTGATAAATTACCTTGCCTTGGTAACAAATTTCAGCTTACAGAAGGTTGAGAAATCAGGAGAGCGAACTGCCACTCTGAACTTAATTCAGACACCAAAAGGAGAATATGTGGATAAAATTAAATGATGATGATGGTAATGGTGGTGATGTAAAAATGTCATTTATATAGCATTTTAAAGCTTGAAAAGCATTTTACATGAATTGGAAACATATAACAACCATGCAAGGTAAGTAATAAAAGAATTATTCTCATTTTACGGTCAAAGAAATCGAGACTCAGAGAGTCTGTCAGTTGCTCATAGTCTCATAGCTACTAAGCTGAAGAAGCAGAATTTCAACCTAGGTCTTTCTGACTCCATATCTTAAATTCTATGCACTATATTTTACTGGCTCCATGGAAGAAATAGAGGTCCTGGGTGAAATGACTATGTCATCATAGAGTTTATTTGTTAAGAATGTAAATGCTGGACTTTCCAAACTATGTTTCAAAAGAATGCATGGCGTAGACCAAGCAATGTTAACAGGTGATGAAAGAAAGTGTAGTTGCTCAACTTCTCTTTGGTTTCTCTCTTCTTTCTTAAAAGGAGAAGTGAGATCTTCATGTTGGAAAGGAAAGAAACAAGATGATGTAGAATGAAATGGGGTCTGAGAGATGGGAAGAGATAGCTATCCTAAATGGCTCAGATCCTTTTGTCTAGGTAAGTTACATTACATGGGGTGAAAGGAACACATCGATATGACCACTGAGGTACTGTTCATGACCCTTGATCAGTATAGAAAATGGAAGAGGGTGGAAGATGAGTAAATGATTTTACAGTACTCACAAAGGGAGAAAAATGTAGATTTTCTCCCCCAATCAAATATAGATTGATAGAATAGAACCTGTGGCAATTACAGAAGAGCATTAGATGGGTGCTCTATGAACCTTCAGAAAGGGAAGGAGTAATCATTTGGAAGCAGCATGGAATCACTAAGAACATCTATGAAAGCAACCTCCTTTTCTCTTTCACAGGTGGCGAGTAGACACAATGGATAGAGTCTGGAATCAAAAAGATCTGAGTTCACATACAACTTCAGACACTTAGCTATGTGACCCTAGGCAAGTGTCCTAATCTATATCTGCCTCATTTTCCTCAATTATAAAATGAGGATAATATTAGAACCTACCTCAAAGAGCTGTTGTGAGGATTGAATGAGACAGTATTTTAAAGTGCTGAGCACAGTGTCTGGTACATAGTAAGCCCTATAAAAATGGTGGCTACTATTCAAGCACTTAGCAGAGTGTATGGCACACAGCAGGAACCTCATAAATACTTTTCCTCTTCCCCTTCCTCTCCCCCACTCCCTTGGTTGCTTGTTAGATGAAGAGATCAGGAACTAATCAGGAATGATAAATGTACTATTCATTTGGATCTCTGCAAGGCATTTTATTTAATTTTAAATTATTGTTTTGACACAAGACATTTCTAAAACTGGTCAAGCAAATGCCCTTACAAAATAATTCTCACTAAAAGTCACTTCACCTATTGTCATCAGAAAGCTTTATTTTCTTTAACTTGGTCAGTATGATACTAACTCTGACTGCTATATATGAACCTAGAGTCACCCCTGTACCATGAAAGGACACTGAAATAGGACTTAGAGGAGAGGCCTGGACAATAAAAGAGTGAAAATGATCTGTATCCACTGAATAATCAAAGTCCTTTCAAGATTCTTAATTCTTACTAATGTCTCTATGTCAATTTGATTAAAAAAAAGGTATCAAGTGGTGTGCTTCAGGTCTCTAGCTATGCCTTAAAGTCATTGATAAAATGATTGAACCAGACAGATCAAGGTTAGAATGCTGAGACTCATTGCTAGGGACTTCCTTGGAGTCCAACATAGAGTCATTATTACTTTTTGTCATATAAAAATTTTAAAAATTCTGTTTGGTTAGATTTGCCCCATTGTTTAATTCTATTGAAATATATTTGCTTTAGGATTCTGTCATCTAAAAGATCCCTCCAAACTTAGGTAGACATTGCCTGTAGATGTAATGTTGGAATGGACAATCTCTAAACCCTCTGAAGTTTTAAGCAAGTATAAAGAACCATGCATAGAAATCACACTGGCTTTAGAATCAGAGAATCCAAATTCAAATCCTGGTTCTTACCATGTCACTTAAGTTGCCAAGCTTCATCTTTAAAATGGAAAGATTGGGCTAGAACATCCCTAAAGTCTCACGACACTTGAAATGCTGTGACCAAAGCTATAACTATACAGTCTCTGTGTTCTATATTGGATAGGTTCAGTTATGCTCCATAAAGAGACAACCCCCCCCCCCACCAAAGGTCCCTATTTCACACTGAAAGTCATTGCTCCAAAGTGGTTTAAAGGTCAAGAATAATACTGACAATGGCCAGATTCAGCATGTAGGCACACACACACACACACACACACACACACACACACACACAAACCACATTTATTTTTGTTGTATGTATGCTCTGGGACATGAGAATTAATTATTGATGTGTGTAAATTGAATAATAAATAAAACAAATGCCGTTTAAATATGGAAGTAATTTTCCTTAGATTTGCTCTAATCGTTCAGATTTGACCCAGGCATCGCATAGTTTGAGGAATTAATAATCTCCATATAACTCCATAGGCTTGCTCAAAGGCAGCGAATTCAATTACTTTCACCATTTTGCTTCAAGTATTTAACTGATTCATGCATAATGCCTCATTTATATCACTTTGTTAGCATAGGCAATATTCAAGAGCCTGGCTATAAAAGACCCTGGACTGCAATATGACACAAATCTGTCTGGATGCAAGAGTATTTCAAGGTCTAAAATACAGAAACAAACTTTGTTATGGGGAACTGGAGCATTGTCATCAAGATGCCAAAAACTAAAGAATGATGAGAGCATGGATACTCCTTCAGCAACACCACCACCATCGATAATAGTACCTAACATCTATAAAGCACCTACTATGTGCCAAGCATCGTACTAAGTGCTTTAGAAATGTTATCTCACTTGATCTTCACAATAACCCCGGGAGGTTGTTGTTGTGTAGTCAATTAGTCATGTCCAACTCTTTGTGAACCCATTTGGGGTCTTCTTGGCAAAGATATTGAAGTGGTTTTCCATTTTCTTCTCCAGATGAGGAACCTGAGGCAAACAGGGTTATGAGACTTGCCCAAGACCACATGGCTAATATTTAAGACTGGATATGAATTCAAGTTTTCCTTCCTCCAGGACTAGTGCCGTATCCACTGTGTCACCTGATGATGATGATGACGATGATGATGATATGATGGTGATGATGATGAGGATGAGGATGATGAGGATGATGGTGATGTAATTCAGAACTATGTAACTGGGTGGTGCAGTGAACAGAACACCAGACTTGGGGGGTTGAGAAGACCTGAATTCTCATCTGCCTCAGACACTCACTATCCATCTGACCCTGGGAGAGTCCCTTACCCTGTCCTAGCCTCAGTTTCTTCACCTTTAAAGTGAGAATAATAACAGCATCTGCCTCCAAGAAAATTAGGTGGTATTTCTATCTCCATTTTACAGCTGAGGAAATTGAGGCTAAGGGAGATTAAGTGACTTGTCTCGGGTGACTTGGCTCAGAAGTGTTTGAGGTAGGATTCAAACTCCTCTGTTTTTGACTCTAATTCCATTATCATGGATATATACTATGGGTATACTATGTTACCTAGAAAATGACTGAGCGCAGCACTTACTTAGCAAGAACAACTACAAGAAGGTAGCAGCAGCTGATGCTCTTCTTTCTGCATTGGCTGGTGCTTCCACAAGAACTTCCTTCCTACTGCACCCCTCATGGTGCATGCAGCTTCACCGAGGCTCATGGCTCCCACAGGACTTAAATGGTCCCTATTTGCCTCTTCCCAACTCTGAATTTCTCTGAAAGTTCAGTGGAGAGATCTTTCTTTCCATGATCATTGTCCTGGTTTCAAAGTGATGCATGTCAAGAATTAAAAAAATAAAGTTTAAGGGGTGAGGGGAGTCATTACATCTTTGGATCTGTTAGAGTCAACTTATTGAAACATAAATCCCCAAACCAAGGCCTCCAGACTTTAAAGTAATCACACTTAGCATTTCTATCTATGCTCTTAAAGTCTGCAGAGTTCTTTGTGTAGTTCTTTATGTATTTCTCTTGACTACAACCTTAAGAGGAGATGCTATTATTAATGCCATGAGGAGAAATGTAAGGCTGAAAGACAGTGAAGTAATAAGCACTCATTTAAGGCAAGATTTGAACTCAAGTCTTTCCATATCCAAGCCCAGCCTTCTTTCCAGAGTGCCACCTAGTTGCCAACATTAAGTTTATACCTATAAGTATTCAAATTAATTGTTTTAAAAATCAAGTATCTGAAATCACACAATAAGTCATGAGCTTGACTTTCATCCTTGGACAAAATCCTAGAATACATTATTGATTAGTGGATAGTTTGGTGGAGGTGAGGAGAGAGCACCATTCAAATCTGGGGGCTTTTGTTCATCCTTCATTCTCAGAGGACGAATAACATCTCAAGCATGATGTCTTGACTTGCACAAGCCTGAGAGACAGATTAGGTAAAAGCATGGTGGTGGGAGATGGAATATTTTGTTCAGAGAACAGCAGAACTGCAGTATTTTGAGCCTGAGTAATAGGGAGAATGCTGCTGTCCTTGAGAGAGATCCCCACCAGTGAGGTTCCCTTTGCCCAGAAATGAGCATGGAGCACTCATAGGAAGACATGGCCATGGATTTTTTTATCTGGAGCAGTTTAGATTCCCCACCTTCTGTTTCATTCTGGAATAATTTGATGCAAACATCCATCATTTTGCTGTACCCCAAGGGTTCTTAGTCTTTTGGGCGCCGTGGACACCTTCGTCTGTCTGGTGAAGCTTATAAAGCCTCTTTTCAGAGTAATATTCTTAAATGCATAAAATAAAATAAAAGTATTACAAAGGAAACCAATTTTATTGAAATTCAGTTAATAAAACGCATGTTTTTTCAAGTTTACCAACTTCAGTTTAAGAATCCCCATGACTTCATTGATCCTTATGCTTTTTTTCCACCCAGTCCCTCCCCTTCCCAAATTACTTTCTCTCTGCCTCATTGATTCTAAATATGCATCATCTCTTAGCTGTCTCCAGGAGGCCTTCAAGCAGAGGCCAGATTATCTCATAAGGTAGAGTAAGGCATTTCATGTATGGATTCAACCAAGATCCCTTCTAATTCCAAAATTCTGTGATTCTGATATCTAGCCTTCTGTTTTTCCCACTTTCTCTCACTGGGAACCTACTCAAACCCATTGAATTCTTTCATTTTTGCCTCCAGTATGGACAAGCTTAAAACAGAGATAAATTAGGACAAGTTCAAAGAGCATTCATTCATCTATGGGGAAATTAGCCTAAATCTCAAAAGTCCTACTTACGACCCAATTAACCGAGATTCATCCCAATGACTAAAAGTTGTACCTCAGAAAATGGAGCCAAATCACTCTGGAGGAACTGACCAGGTCTGAATTTTTCAACATGAATAAGGAAATCTCATGATCTGATCTAGAACAAATCATAAAAATACCTGGAGGCAGACAGGTAGAACACTGGACCTGGACTCAGGAAGAGATGCCTGTGAATCTGGCCTCAGACACTTATTAGCAGTGTGATCCTGGGCAAGTCACTTAAACTGCTGTCTGCCTCAGCTTCCTCATCTGTAAAATGGGGATCAATAGAGCAACTACTTCCTAGAACTGTTGTGAAGACAAAATGAAATAACATTTGGAAAGCATTTTTCAGACCTTGAAGTGATGTGTATATGCTAGCTATGAACAATGATGATGATGATGATGGTGATGATGATGGTGATGATGATGATGGTGATGATGATGATGGTGATGATCATGATGATGATGATGATGATGATGATGATGATGATGGTGATGATCATGATGGTGAAGATGAAAACAAATCCATTAGCTTTTAAGAGCTTAACAACAGCATTACTGATATAGACTGAGGAGAAGGAAGGAAATGATTAAAGCTACCACTCCAAAGAACTTACCCCATCCAGACGATTTCCACAAGCTAAATACACACAGGAATTGTTTGCTTTGGTTTCTAATGGTGTGAATCAGAAACTTAAGAGATAGATTTTTGAGGGAGAGGTTGTAATTTGATAACTTTGCTACACAGGGAGCTAAGTTTCATCACTCCCTGCTTCCTGGTTTGGTTTTTGACCTATTCATCAAGAAATGCATGAACCCTGACAGATTCTGGCAGAGGGCTGAGGGATTCTGTGCACTCAGCTGTGTGACTCTGAATAAGTCATTTGACTATGCTCAGTCCATGTTTGCCTATCTAAAAAATAAGGTTAGTAATATGTATGTTATTAGATATTAAGATTATCTATATTATATAGCTATCCCCACAGGATATGAGCATCAAATGAGAGACTGCTTTGCAAACTGAAAACTGGCATTCATTCAGAGCTTTATGGTTTGCAAAGGATTTTACATTTATTACTTCAAAATAAGATCACTTACATTTTACAGGGATGAAAATGAAAATGACGACGCAACAAGGATTATTCTGGTTGAGGGGCATTAATAGGATGCGATCAGCATTGTTGGAGGACATGTTCCTACTGATATCACAACTCCATATGGACATTATTATTATTATTGATACCATATGGATAATAATCCAATGGATCTTTGGTCTTAGTATGGACATTCCCTTCATTAATTATAGTAGTAACAACAGTAATAACATATAGGAAGGTGCTTGCAGACATGGGGATGTCTGCCTCAGGCACATAGATCAAGAACCTTCATTATTTAATATAAAGCTAACCCAAGAGATGGCAGAAAATGAATGAAGGAAAAGGGGCCTTGATTTGATGTAAGGGTTACTTGGGTCAGGAGCACCAAATGAATGGAGCTTGGCCTCAAGACTTGCTTCTGAATGGACTGACTGCTTCTTGCCTCTAGGGAAGCAAATGATTTCCGAGTTTCTCCCCTATAATAATTTCATCATAGTCCATATCAGAGCTTTGTTTCTGGATCATAAAAGGAGGGGTTCACAATATTTCAACCCAGAAAGAGACCTCGGTGGCCACAGAATCCAACCATATGTGAAGAAGAATTCCCATATCACACCAGATCTGACAAGTGACCATAAGGCTTTGGTTGACAGCTTCCGATGAGGGTGGATGCATGATGTCTGGAGGTGGCCCATTCCACTTACAGACAACTCTCATTTTTAGGAAGTTTTTCCAACACCAAGTCTTTCTTTGTCACTTCTGCCCATTGTTCCTGACTCTGCCCTCTGGGGTTAAGTAGAATGAGTCCAATGTCTCTTCCACAAAGCAGCTCTTCAAATACTTGAAGACATCTATTATTTTCTCCTTAAGTCTTCTCTTTTATAAGATAAACATGCCCAGTTCCTAAGAACTTTAGAACTGTAAGAGACCTTAAATCTAGGCCACCTGTATAACCCTATCATTTTACAGATGAGGAAACTAAGGCCTGGAAAGATAAGGCAACTTGGCCAAAGACAACAGGTAGGAGAATTGGGATTTGGAGTCAGGTTTTCCAAATACAATACTCTTTTCAGCAGACCACAAATCCCTTCAGTTTATCCTTGCATTGTGCAGACTCATATCCCCCTCATCCTGATTACTCTTCCCTCAATACCCCTCATCTTATCAATGACCCAGATCAGGTGAGACGATGTATGTAAAGCACACCACAAACCATAAATCATGACATTGGGGTTGGCTGTTCCTATTATTACAAGAGAAAAAGCTTCAAAGTAGACCAGAATCTGGGGAGGAAAGAAAGGATGGAGAGGGAAGTCAGTAACAGTGTCCTGTTTGCTGTCCTGCCTCCCAGTCCCTCCCCTCACACTTTTTACATTCACGTTTTTACATGCTTGCCTTATTGCAACCCAATGGCTCTCCAAAGGGGAGCCATTGCATATTTTTGTGACTCAGAATTTGCTAGGTTTGTCATGAATTTTGTGGAATTTGCATTTGCCATCATGCTCATGATGGAGTCTCTCTGCTCTCCCATATTGCTGCCAAACTCTGGTCCTGGAGCCAGGAAAATCTGAGTTCACATCCTGACTCAGAATCTTACTAGCTGGGTGACCAAGGGCAAGTCACTGAGACTGAATGCCTCAGTTTCCCCATCTGCAAAATAGGAATAGTAATAGTGCCTGCCTCTCGGGGTTGTTATGAGGATCAAATGAGATAACATATGTAAAGTGCTTTGCAGAGTTTAAAGTGCTATCTAAAGACTGCTTTCATTTCAACTCTAGTTATTATTCAGGGTACTGTTTCATACTATGCCATCAGCGAAAAAGTTTGAGAGCCACAAGTCATCACTATTCCCTTCAGCACTACAAAGTACCAACTGTTGGGTATTTAAAGTCCTCCATGATCTGGAACCACCTGCCTTTATGGGCTTATCACACATCTTTCACACACTCTCTGGGTCAGCCAAACTGAGCTCCCTGCTCTTCTCCACATACAACATTGTGTCTCTGCTCTGCATGTCCTTGCATAGGCTGATCCCCCTTCCTGGGATGTCTTTCCCCCTGGGATCTGCTAAGAAATATTTTTTGGAGAGACTATAAGGATTAAGTGACCTACTCAGGGTCACACAGCTGAGGCTGGATTTGAAATCAAGTCCTCCAGACTCCAGGACCAGTACTCTATCCACTGGGCCACCCAAGGGAAATATTGACCTTCCTTCAAAGCTTAGCTCAAGGACCACCTCCTATTACCTTAATTATTTGTGGACTAACTCTAGTGTGTGCATACTACTATGTGCACATATGTAATACATATTTGACTCATTTTTTTGTGTACATATAGTTTACCGCAACTGAATGCCAGTTCCTTGATGTTAGAGTCTTAATTTTTGTCTTTCTATCCTCAGTAGCTCACACAATCTACTGCACAGAAGAAGGTTTGGAAAATGTTTGCCGAATGAATACATAAATGAAGGAATAAATGAATGGAAAAGGAGAGGAATTTCTCAATTTGGAACCCAAGCAGAGTTGGTAAGGACCAGGAAGCCACATTTACAACAATCCTCTACATTTTGTACAACCATGACCTCCCTCTGCCATCGCTTTTTGAAAACTGAAGTCTTTGCAGTAAGTCAACCCTTCAAAGAGCAACATGGTGCAGCAGGCAGAGTGTGGGATTTGGAGAGGGCTTATTAACTGCATATAAGAGTGTTACTTAACCTCTGAGAGCCTCTGTTTACTCATCTGTAAAATTAGATGAGCAATCCTTGTACTGCCCAGCTCACCATACTTTCACCAGGAAGGTAGGTTGTAGTCTACTAAGGGACACTTTCAACTATGACTCATTGCCATCAATCAAGTCCCAAGAATTTATTAAGTGCTTACTATGGATTAGAGCTGGACCCAAGAGACAGGGATAGTGTTCAAACCTGTGATTTCATTAATAGGTGAGGAAATTCCCTCTAATAAGACAAGTCACCAACTTTTCTGGAATATCTGCTCTTAGAGAGTTGCCTTGGGCAGTGAAAAGTTAAGTATCCTGCCCAGGGTCACAGAGCCAGGATGGATCAAAGGGAAGATATGAAACCTGGCTCCAAGGCCTGTTCTCTACTTACTAGGCCTGGCTACCTCAAGAAATAATAAAACAAAGCATAAAACAGGTTCTTCTATCAGAAAGCTCATGTTCTACAGAAGAAACAGCATGTGCACATATACATAAATGGGTAATACATGCCAAGTAAAGACAAGGTCACTTTGGAGAAGGACCACCTGCTCTGGGAGGGCCAGGAAGTGCCTCACGGGTAGCAGAGACATTTTGAGTTTTATTAGGAAAAGTGGTGACAAGTATGTGACAGGTTTAGAGTCTTGGAATCAAGGCATAATTATCTTTTGCCACATGGTCATGGACATAATATGATGGCATTTTTCTGCACAAACATGATAGAAATCCGTTAGCTCAATGGGGCAGACAGGATGTGAAGGCCCTCTGATATTCCAGAGGCTCTATGGCCTTGTCATTGTGGATGTTTCTTCCAAATGCAGAGCCTGATCCATCCATGCCCACCGATCCTAGGCAATCTCATCCTTGTTCAGTTCAGTTTCATCTTCTGTCAAATGATCCAGAGGCTGGTCTAAATGGCCCCTGAGGTTCTGTGGTTTCTTGGGTGAGATCCTTTGTTGTCGAGTTGTTTTTCAGTCTTATTCAACTCTTCATGACCCCATGTAGGGTTTTATTGCCAAAGATACTGGAGTGGTTAGCTATTTCCTTCTCTAGATCATTTTACAGATAAGGAAACTGAGGCAAACAGAGTTAAGTGACTTGCCCAGGGTCACACAACTAGTTAGTGTATGAGGCTGGATTTGAGCTCAGGAAAATTCTTCTTCTGACTCCCAGCTTGGTATTCCACTGTGCCACCTGGGTGGGATCCTCATCTCCTGAAATTGTCCTTCTCTACACACACACACACACACACACACACACACACACAAGCGTGCATGCACGCAGACACACACAGACACATAGACACACACAGACACACACACAGAGACACACACAGACACACAGACACACACAGACACACACACAGAGACACACACAGAGACAGACACACACACAGACACACACAACCCTTTCTATTAATAGCAGTCTATTCAAAGACTCACTGAATTTTGGGTTATAAAACGCCAGTGTTCAAATCCTTGCTCTGTCATCAAGTCCCTGTGTGAAATCACTTCGATTCCCCTGGACCTCAATTTCCTAATGTGTAAAATGAGGAAATTGGATTAAATGTCCTCTGAGGTCCCCTCTAGCTCAAAAGTTGTGATCTTCTGATCTCTCTCTCTCTCTCTCTCTCTCTCTCTCTCTCTCTCTCTCTCTCTTTCCTTCTCTGGCCCCAGTTTCCTTATCTGTGATATGAGGTATGTGTAAGTGTCTGTGAGTTGGTGTGGGTGTGAGTATATGTGTGAGTATGTGTATATGAGTATGTGCATGTGAGTGTGTATCTGTGTATATATATATATGTATGTGACTATGAGTGGTTTATGTGTCTTTAAGTGTGTATGTGTGTGAGAATACTCATATGTATACGAGCGTGTGTGCATGAGTGTATGTGTGTATGTTAGTAGGTGTGAGTGTGTGTTGGGAGCTGAATGGGATGGATTAGACAGCGTCTCGGTTCCCCATCAGCTCCAACATGACATGATCTTATATACACAAACACACCTACACATGAGAAAACTTGTCTCCTGACAGAGATGCTAAGAAACAGAACATTTGCCACTTTTGGGGGAAAATAAATCCCTCGGCCCACCCATAAGATTCTCCAAAGGAGTCCATCCAGCAGTGACAGTTACCCCACGTGACTCCTCAGGACTCGCTATTTTCCCTCCATCTTTGAAACCTGAATAGGCCTGGTCCCAAGCACAACGTAGCATGAGCCACTCATTGCCAGGTTTGCTGTGGGCTGCTGAAACACTGCACTCTCAAATTAAATCAGATGTCACAAAACGGGTTAAAATGGATCCTTTGGGGGCAGTTTGAGTGCTCCCCTGCTAGTCTCTGGTCCGTGGCCTCCACAGCAGGAAGATGTGTTTTATCCTAGGAGGGAAAGAAAGGCCCTGACAGTGATCACCCTCTTCTACCAAAATCGGAGGCTAATTGTCACAGGGCTTTGATTTTCTTCTCGAAGAGCACTGTGTGTTTTGGCTGGGATGGAGGGCTAGGCAGGGAATCCCTGAGATCTATGGAAAGATCAATTTTTCTTTTGAACTCCTTCATGATTTTTTAGAAGGCATTATTTTATCCACAGATAGGGGATTTGTAATAGCGTAAACAGATGAAAATTCAGTAAACATTCTATTTAACCCAGGTGACAGAACCACCTTCTTTGGGTCATACAGAATGTGGAGAAGCACAGAATGGGGCTTCCTGTAGCACCCGCTCAAGTAACTGCACTCTATTTAGTTCATTCATTCATTTATGTATTTCTCTACTATGACACCATGATCTAAGATATCTTCAGAAGGCTAGATCTTTGTCTCTCTCGTTCCACTTCCATCACCACCCCTTACTGTTTCCCTGAGAGGGATGCAGGGAGAGGGGTGCTAGGTCCCCTCCCTGATTCGCCCTGATGGATGGAGAAGCTTGGGTTGGGAAGAAGTTTTGGTCAAAGTTATTTAGCAAATTAGTATAAGAGCTCTGAGGACAGAGCTTAACTTGCACATGTCCCTGGCTGGGTTGTGGGACTGGAGTCACACAACGCAGACTGTCATTAATGAGTGCTTGAGCTGTGAGGAAAGGGGGATAGAGAAGAAGGAACAGGCAGGATGAGAACTAGTAAATCATCCAGGAAACACACCAGACCTGGTCTGGTGGTCATGAGAGTTCTGGGTCCTAGTTCCCCTTCTAATACTAGTTAGCTACCTGACCGTGGTAGTTTGGTGGATGTCTTTGAGTCTCACGTCCTTCATCAGCAAAATACGTGTGTCATTGCACCAATTTATGTCCCTGAGATGCTCCAGGAACATCTTTATGGACCTTAAAACTCTAGAAAAACCTGAGCTATCAATGACTCTGGGGGCCTGAGAAGATCAGTCAGCCCTGCTCTTTCACTAGATAAAGTAGAAGTGTTTGAGGGCAGGATCCCGGCACACAGATGGTTAATAAATGCTTGTTGAGTGATTGCTAGTCCAATCCCTTTATTTTACGCATGAGGAGACTGAGGCCCAGAGATGGTAAATGATTTCTCCAAGGTCACATAGGGGTAAGGGGCAGAGCTGCAATTCCAACTCAAGTCTTCAGACTCCAAATTGGCTATGGCATTTGCACGGTATCACCTCAGTTTACTCATTTGTAAAATGCAAGGCTTGAACTAGACAACTTCCAGAGTCCATTCCTATGAATCTGTTGATATATATATATATATATATATATATATATACATGTATGTATATACGGACGATCTAGCAGAAATGAAGTTTTTTTGCTGTCATTTGGAGGAGAACATGGAGTGATTCAGAAACTTCAAAGAACATTTTCTTCAAACCAATGTACTCTTAAAAAGTTATATTCATGCTTTTTATTTTAACCTCACATTCATTTCCAGATAGATACCTCTACCAGTCCTTTCCTTATAAGGAACAAAGTTTAAAAAAAACACTTTAGCAAAATCAACCTATGTATTTAACAATCTGATTGCAGAAGCAACATCCACCACCCATAGTCCCTGCCTCTCTGATGAAAAACAAAAAATACAGTTTCTCATTTCTTCTCTGCAAATCAAGGTACTCTAGATGAAAGGACAGCACCCAAGGGAGGAAAAAAATACCTGTCTTATGGCTGATGGATAAAGACAGTGAAAGACACCAAGAGAAGATGGAAATTTCTTCCCTGGTAAAGCAGGACATTCCCCCTCTTCAAGATTTAAAGGGCTTGGAACAAAATAATGATCCACTCCATCCCTGAGCGACCTTAAGGACAAACTGGCACCCAAAATAGTGACACCTTCCCCTCCTCATCCCCACCCCACCTTGCAGAGCACAGAGACATCTATCCAAGTGCAGAGGAAAAAAAGAAGACTCCCATCTTTGGAGTGTGGCCCATCCGTCTCGAGTATGCAGATTGAGGTTTGTAACTACAATAAATTCTTTTGTAAATGGCTTGTCTCTTTTAGGGAACTCCAATTTTCAAATTTTGAATTGCAATTGCTCCATCTAGTGGTCACTTACAGATAAGGCCATGTCTCTTACCACCATTTGTCTTGGTAGTTTTTTTTTTTTTTAAGGACTTAGTGCCAGGAATAATTATAAAAACACTTGGGATTTTCTTTAATGACTAATGTCTGCATTAGTCAAAATAAGCTATTGAAAATTTAACTTCCAGCAGGCACGTTTGGCAGTGACTTCCAAGAAACAAACGTTTCTGAGCTTTGGCCATTGAAATGGCCTTTTCCACAGCTGAGATGAATTTCCCTGATTCACTGAGATCTACAGTTGTGTCACCTAATGGCTTATTTGAGGAAGGCACTCCTGGAAGAAGCTAAGTTCTCAACAGATGGGGAAAAAAGTAGAAAAGAAAAGCCCTCACATTCAAATGAACACATCCTGCTATGAAAAACAGAACATGAAGGACCACATTTTTCCTGGTGATTTTGTTGCCTCTAAGGGAGGTAAATGAAGGCAGATTCAAGTCATCAAGAATTTATGAAGCACCTACTATGTGCCGTGCACTGTGCCTGAGATACAAAAAAAAAAAACCCAAAACCATGCCTGCCTCTAGAAGCTTATGGTCTAATGGAGGACTTCACGCTTAAAACCAACTACTTCATGTAACAGCAGGTATAGTGGGGAAAGCACTGAACTGGGGACCCATAGTTCATTTTCCTGTTCGGTAGGAGACACGAGCTGTAAGCGTCATTCACTTCACACCCTTTGTCCTGTTTCTAGACCAGAAAATGGTGGAGGGGGAGTTGGATTAGATAATAATAGCAGACGTTGCTACCTCATGTCCTTCATCAGCTTACAAATGTGTTCTGATCTCCTTTGTCTTAAGAGCCTGGATCCTCTTCCCTGCTCCTGTCCTCCTGCCTTCCTCGGCTGCCTTCAAGTATCAGCTAGAACCCCACCTTCTACATTTCCTGCTCTGCCTTTCCTCTGAGATGGTCCAGACCTAGCCTCTACGCATCTTGTTTCAGTAGAGGTGTTAGCCTGTTTTCTCTCCCATTTGATAGTAAGATTCTTGAGAGCAGGGATTGTTTTATTTGTTTTATGTTTCAGTACTCAGTGCAGTGACTGGCACATGGAAGAGTTTGAAAGGATGTTATTTGACTTGAATTGACTAAAAGACATCAATAAAATGTCTTAATAAAAGGATACAAGATCCTAGAAAGAAGGGGCTGTTTTGCTTTGACCAGCACAACGCTTGATGCTTGTAACTTAATAAATGATTTCTGCTTGATTGATAGTCCCTGTCAGAGGGAGTAACATTTTTGTACTTTGGTGGAAATGGTAAGGAGGGAATCATTGAGATATTGAAAGAGTATAATTAACAAAACTTCATGATTGATTTGATATTAGTAGCAATAATAATCAATAGTAAAGATCATACCTTTTTGTGTTTTATGGTTCTCAAAGTTCTTTATTCACAATAACGTTGGGAGGTAGGTAATTACTGTTATTTATCATTCAGTCGAGCCTGACTCTTCATGACCCCATGGACCACAGCACACCTGGCTCTTCCGTCCTCTTCAAAGTCTGTCCAAGCTCATGTTCATTGGTTTCATGACACTGTCTATCCATCTCATCCTCTGCCTTCCCTCTCTTCTTTTGCTTTCAATCTTTCCTAACATCAGGTGCTTTTCCAATGAGTCCCATCTTCTCATTATGTGGCCAAAGCTTCAGCTTCAGTATTTGACCTTTTAGTAAAGGGGCAGCTAGGTAGTGCAGTGGATAGAGCACCAGTGCAAGTCAGGAGGACCTGAGTTCAAATCTCACCTCAGACACTTGACACTCACTAGCTGTGTGACTTTGGCCAAATCACTTAATCCCTTCATCCTGGGTCATCTCTAGTCATCCTGATGAATATCTGGTCACTGGATTCAGATGGTTCTGGAGGAGAAGTGAGGCTGGTGACTTGCACAGCCCTCCCTCCCTCAAAACAAAGTCAAGAGCAAGTCATGTCCTTATTTCTCTGATGGCATGGTCTTCTTCGGCAACGAAGGATGAACACACAAGAATAACTTGAATTAATTTCTTTAAGTATTGATTTATTTGACCTTCTCACCGTCCAAAGGACTCTCAAAAGTCTTCTCCAGCACCACAATTTGAAAGTGTCAATTCTGTGGCTCTCAGTTTTCCTTGTAGTCCAACTCTCACAGCCATACATTGCTAATGGAAAAACCACAGTTTTGACTATGCAGACCTTTGTTGGCAAGGTGCTATCTCTTCTTTTTAACATGCTGTCCAGATTTCCCATAGCTTTCCTTCCAAGGAGCAAGCATTTTTTAATTTCATGGCTGCTGTTGCTGTCTGCAGTGATCTTTGAGCCCAAGAATATGAAATCTGACATTGCTCCCATTTCTTCTCCCTCAGTTTTCCAGAAACTGATGGGACCAGTTGCCAAGATCTTAGTTTTTTTTTAATGTTAAACTTCAAGTCAGCTTTTATACTCTCCTCTTTCACCCTCATCAAGCGGCTTCTTAAATTCTCTTCACTTCCTGCCATCAGAGAGGTTTGATTTGCGTATCTGGGATTGTCGATATTTCTCCTAGCAACCTTAATTCCAGCTTTTGATTCATCTAGCCTGGGATTTGACATGATGTACTCCACATATAAGTTAAATAAATAAGGTAACAAAATACAGCTGTTGTACTGTTTGTCCAATTTTAAAGCAATCAGCTGTTCTATGTTCACTTCTAACTGTGGTTTCTTGGTCTGCTTACAGGTTCCTCAGGAGACAAGATGGTTTGATACTCCTATCTCTTTGAAGACTTGCCATAATTTTTTTGTGCAGTCAAAGACTTTAGTGTAGCCAATCAAGTTAAAATAGGTGGGGTTTTTTCTGAAACTCCCTTACTTTTTCCATAATCCAACAAATGTTGACAATTTGGTCTTAGTTCTTCTGCCTCTTTGAAAACCAGCCTGCCCATTTAGTAATTCTCAGTTCACATATTGCTGGTCTAGCTTCATAATCTTAAGCACAATGTGTCAGTATCCCCATGTTGCTGAAGAGAAAATACACTCAGAGAAAGAAAAGACTTGTCCAAGTTTACTCAACTAGTAAGTAGCAGAAGTAGGACTCCAACCTAGGTCTTCTGTCTAGAACAACGTAAGTCTAAGAAGAGAGAAGAGTCAAAGAGGGCTCAGAGATTAGGCGCCTGTGTGTGTGAGTGACTAGGAGATCAGAAATGCCATTACCCAAAGAAAGGCAAGTAAAGAAAAGGAACAAGATTCAGGAAGAGAATCATGAATTCAATTGGGGACCTGTTGATCTTCAGGATCTGGTAAAACATTTGATGAATAATGCATCATCATTCAATGAAACATCTTCAGTGCTTCATGGGAAATGTGACCTCATCCATGCAGGTGCTATATCCTCCAGTACAGATTCTAACTCATCCTCACCTGCCTATTGTTAGCCATGGTTTTTTTTCCATAGATTCTCCCCAGAAAATCCCCTGCAATGTTTTGGGAGGCCTGCCTCTAGGTCTTTTCACTTTCTGTGGGAGCTAATGGAGTAGCACTTGGCTATCCATCTGTCATCCTTAGCTCTTACCTTATGAATAGTCCACCTCTTTTTCTAGTCTGTCGCTTCTTTGATACTACCCCTTATACCACTTTTGTGGTATACTCTTAGTTTATCATCAGAAATATTCTGTAGCCTATGTGAACATGCCATAAATCTCTCCATTGCTCTGAAAACTTTCATCACTTGGAGATTGTGATATTCCAAGACTGGCACTGTGCAATATCAATGTTAAGACATTTGCATTTTGAGGATTCACTTTTGTGTGTAGGACTAATTTGAGATCCATAAAAGTCCTACACAGTTTCCCAAATGCCCACCATCTTCCTCTCCTATTCAATGCTGGGTTTATCTCATTGTCTATACGCAGTGTCCATCCCAGATGAACATACCAGTGTGATAAATTAAAATGGAGGCCATTCACCAGTATGCCATAACCAGTAGACACCAAGAAATGCAATCTGGAGCTCAGGAGGTCAGAGCTAGCAGTGTACACAGGAGCCAAATGGAGGTGATAGCCATGAAAACATATGGGATCAGTAAAGGAGAGGTCATGGAGTAAGAAGATGATGGAGCACAGGGTAATAGGGTCTGTAACACTAGGTTGGCTTATTTTCAACACATTTTAAATTTGGCCAGCATAGTGGGACATGTTTGTAATCCCACCTACCAGGGAAGCTCCTCCCAACAGTTAGTCTAGGCAAAGCTAATAAAGGAGAAGGGAAGAATATCTGTGGCTCTTCAGGAACCACTGGAATGCCCTGTAGAATGTCAGGGGAGGCTCTGGTGAGAAGACTTAGGAAATGTGCAGTGGGCTAGTTGGTACCAAGATGGGCAAAAGTCAAACCATCTGGAGTCACCCAGATTACCCCTACTAGAGGATGCTAGATGGAACAGCCTGTGCATTGTGCTGGTTTGGAAGAATGAAAAGAATGAGTTTGAATCTGACCTCAGATATGTCCTGGCTATGTGATCCTGGACAAATCAGTTAACCTTTCTCAGTCTCATTTTCTTCACCTGTAAAATGGGGATGATAACACCTTCCTCCCAGGGTTGCTGTGTGGATGTTATGAGAGCATCTGTGTAAAGTGCATTGCAACCCTTTAAAGTGCTATAGAAATGTTAACTATTGTTAATACACATACTGAAAGCTCCCAGTAGTGCTGCTGAGTCCGAACTCACAAAAGCGGTGAGGGTGATGACCGGCCACTCTAGATAGCCCTCTGTTTCCTAGAGAATGAATCTGAGAGGTGACCAAGATCAGAGCAGCCTCCTTTTCCCACCAACTTTCAAGGATTCCTTGATAGAATAAAGCGGGAGCTGTTACCATCATCTGTTGAGTTATTTTCTGGAAGAAAAGCCGCTGGTGATATTTCTTCTTCTGAAAGTAAATGTCTTGTTCCACTCAAAGAAGTCGTCATCTGTGGTCTCTTGTTCCCATTACTCTGGGGATCCTGGTTCATGGAAATCCCATGTATGAGGTAGAGTTCATAATAACTTCTGTAGCAGGTTCAGGAATTGGGGAGGGAGACAGACAGACAGAGACAGAGACAGAGAAAGACAGAGACAGACACACAGAGAGACAGAGATAGAGAGACAGATGGAGAGAGAGAAACAGAGGCAGAAAGACAAAGATAGACAGACAGATGGAGAGAGATAGACAGAGATCAAGACAGAGAAAGAGAGGAAGATGAAAATCAAAAGAGATTATTTACTTCAGATTCCTTGGAGGAGAATGGTTTATCTTTATGCCCTTAAATGTGATCACTATCATCTTGAAATTGGGAGCTTTAATCAGATCCTCTGATATCTCTGTTCTGTTGCTCATCCCCTCGTCATTTTTGATTAAGGCTGCCATGGATCAGGTAATTGCATTCCCTCTTCCCCAGCTCTCATGTTGCAAGCTTTCTTGGAAGGCTGAGCTCATGGCTCTTGCTTCATTAATGTAAGAGTGATTCTCTGAACTCATGAATACTTGACACATCCCTACTCTATCTCCATTGAGGACCAAATCACTTAATGGTCTCTTTCAAGATTTGCTTTTGAATCATATTAAAAACTCTACCTTTTTGATCTTTGAGGATGTTTCCCCCAAATAACTACAGCAAATTCCCTAATTCAAGTTAACTCAATGGACCCTAATGAAGTGCCTACCATGGGTAAGATACCGGGTTAGTTGTTGGAAGCTCCAATTGTCTTGATGGGTGAAAAGGCAAAGTCCACTGTCCCACGGTGTATGGATGGCTCCAGAGCACAAGAGCAAGTTGTGCCTCACCTCCCTCCCAGGTCTCTCCCCTGGCCATCTTGCCATCTGCCTTGTCATGAACATCCCATTCATCTTTCCACATCTTATTCTTGCCTCAGTAATCAAATCAATTCTATCGCCCCATTACCATTGTTCCTAAAGGGAAAAACAACATGTCAATTGACCACTTCATGCATAAGATCAGTATATTCCTGCAGCTCCTCTCCCTGCCACACATCCTGCATCTATGGGGTCTCCCCACCTTGCCCTGTTAGCATGTAAATTCCTTGAGGACAGACGCTTTCTTGGTTTTGTGTTTTTATCCCTGGAACATAATGCAGTGCCTGGCACATGGTAAGCCCTTCATAAATATGTTCTAATTTCATTCATTCATAGAGATTTTTTAAAAAAGATAACCTCTATCCTCAGGAACCTTACTATCTATTTACAGACATAATATTCAATACAAGTTTATGACCTTGACACCTGCTGGGTTTATCGTTTTCAGTGTCTATACTTCTGACTCTGATAAGCCTTTGGCTAATAGTCCCCAGCCACAAATGGAAAGGAAACGTGAGCTGATTCTGCAGTCCAATGAAGTCCCAGCACTGCCACCATCTCCCTCAGGCTCCACATGGACTCCCTAGCTACCAAAAGCCCTCCTCATCCCACTGGATCCCTCACCTTGTGCCCCTCACATTCAATGGAACTTGGTGCTTTGGGGACTCTCAAGGCTTTCTACTTTTCCTACTCCTCTCTACCCCCATCACAGAAGCACCTTGCCTCTTGAAGCTCATGGAGCCCTCTCACCTAATATTCAACTAGAAGAACTCTACAAAGGGCTCCTTCTTCCTGCCTATGTACCCCCTTCACAAAAGGTAGGATGATGTGGTGGCGAGATTGGAGGAGATGGGGGTAAGACTCTTCATACTGGGTCTGGGATTGGGGGAGACATTCCTACATTCCCCTTTCCTTAGAAGTCTAAATACATTTATCAGTAACAATCAAGGTAGCAGGGAGGGTGAAGTGGGTAGTGATCCTACCTCGAAGTCAGAAAGACCTGGGTTCAAGTCCCGATCCCCAGGTTTGACTATGAACAAGTCACTTAAACTCTTAGTGCTCTAGGCAAGAGGTGTCAGATACAGCCAGTGTTCACACTCCCAAGTACAGGGGCAACTGGGGCAGCTAGGTGGTGCAGTGGATAGAGCACCAGGGCAAGTCAGGAGGACCTGAGTTCAAATCTCACCTCAGACACTTGACACTCACTAGCTGTGTGACCTTGGGCAAGTCACTTAACCCCAATTGCCTCATCCTAGGTCATCTCCAGTCATCCTGATGAATATCTGGTCACTGGATTCAGATGGTTCTGGAGGAGAAGTGAGGCTGGTGACCTGCACAGCCTTCCCTCACTCAAAACAAAGTCAAGTGCAAGTCATGTCATCATTTCTCTGATGGCATGGTCTTTTTCAGCAACGAAGGACAAACACACACACACACACACACACACAGGGGCAACTGACTTAAAATGTAACTGAGAAATACTTAACAAAATAAAAATACAGTGAAACATAGATGATGCTAATCTATAGTTTTCTAAGTCACTATATGGTCAGCAAGAATCCTTATGTATCACTTAGTGGAACCATTTCTAATTGAATTTGAGACTAATTGAATTTGCTCCGGGCAACCTTGTAAGTTGCAAATGAAGTGGTGACATGCATTGGTAGAGGGAGATTTCTCCCCTGAGAGATTCCTAGAGCAGTGAAATCACAGATCCCTAAAGAGGTTACAAAGCATGAATTCTAAATCTGAGATCAACAAGGATCTGTGAACATGAATGAGAAAAAAGGCATCTTCATTTTCATTAAGTTCTAACTAAAATGTAGTACTTCCTTCACTTATGTAAAAACATTATTCTTAGAAAGGTTATAGTTGTCAATAAAGGTGGTCCAAGCCATTAAAAAAAAAAAAAGAAAGGTGAAAGATCCCTGTTATCAAGGACAGTTCCTGAGCATAAGAAAAAAAGTTCTAGTTAGAATCACTGGTATCATCGTTCAGTTAGATTTTCTAATACTTTAAGGACTTGTGATTTTCTCAGCATGGGCACTCCCTCTACAGAAAAGTAGGACATAACCATCCCTGCCTTAGCAGATGATCTTCAACATCAGCTTTGGTCAGAAACAAGAGTTCACCACATGGTGGCCACCATGCTATTATAAAGACTCTTTAAACTTGACTTGGATGGTCCCTGGACCACAGGGACCTATACAGGCCCTCAATTTCCAACTGGGTAGGATCTGTTGGAATATATCCTTGGCTAAGCTTGCCTTCAAGATGACCTTCATGCCATGATAAAACTTCAAAGAATTACTTTGGTGGACAATAGTCCAGCTTTATCATGGGTTATATGATTTTTCAGAGGCTAGTCAGGGAACTTATCCCCGCCTTTGAAAACCACAATGGCATGAGAGAACTCAGTCCAAACTCTAAACACTAACAAAAGAACTTTTGGTGTGTGGCCTACATCCAGAGTGGCTATAAGCTGGGTCACTTTTTTCACATCTTGATAGAATTTGAGGGTTGTAATGCCACCATTTTGGACCAGTCTTGGGATTTATTTAGTGTATAGTAGGATCATAAGATCACATATTTAGACCTGGACAGGGCAACAGAGGTCAGTCAGTCCAATTCCCTCATTTTACAGGTAAAGAAACTGAGGCCCAAGGCCAAGCATGTTATTACTGTCACAAGTGAATTTTGAGACTGAATCCTCTGAAGTAGTAAATGATTATTGATTGAATAAACAAATAACTTAGGACCTTACCAAGACCACCAAGTCATTTCTCTGATGAAACAGACCTTTTATTATATTCTTTTTTTCTCTTCTGCCAAGCAAGCACCACTTCAGAACCAGATTGTCTTTTTTTTTCTCCAGCTCCATTCATATCATTAAGGGTGGTACTGCCAGACCACCTAAGATGATTAATCAGATGTCAAGTTTATGTAGTAAGAAGTACTAGATGGTATAAAAACTTTCACTAATCCACAGAAGATTCAAAGTTGAAAAGCTTCTTACCCATTACCAGCCTCGGAAGCAATCCCAGCTCCTATCAATAAGTAAAAGTTAACAAAATCATCTCGGGAGCTTTCCCAGCTCCCAGTGTAACAAAGGCAGCCAAGGATGTAATTAGGAGCCTTAATAGACCGGACTTTGGGATTCCATTAAGCTATCAACTAGAAAGCAGAAGCCCATTAAAGTTCAAGCAGGGACTATTTGAATAAGAGTCGGCAGGCATGTCCCAGGATGGTAAGTAAATGGATGGATAGATAGATGGATAGGTGGATAGGTGGATAGGTGGATGGATGGAAGGATGGATGGATGGATAAATGGATGGATGGATGGATGGAAGGATGGATGGATGGATGGATGGATGGATGGATGGATGGATGGATGAATGGAAGGATGGATGGATGGATGGATGGATGGATGGATGGATGGATGGATGGAAGGATGGATGGATGGATGGATGGATGGATGGATGGATGGAAGGATGGATGGATGGATGGATGGATGGATGGATGGATGGATGAATGGAAGGAAGGATGGATGGATGGATGAATGGAAGGAAGGATGGATGGATAGACAGATAAGATAGATGATAGATAGAGGTGATAAATAGATGAATGGATAGAGACAGATAGATGGATGTATAGATAGAGGTTGATAAATGGATAGATAGATAGATGATAGATAGATAGATAGATAGATAGATAGATAGATAGATAGATAGATAGAAGTAGATAAGAGGATGGATAGAGAGATGTAGATAAACAGGATGGATGGATAGATGGGTAGATAGATAGATGGATGAATGATAGAGAATTAGGTTTGAAATTAAGAAGGCCTGGGTTGAAATCATGCTTCTGATAGACATCTAATACCTCTATTAGTCTGAACAAGACCTTAACCATTTAGCCACCATTTCTTCATCTGTAAAATGGGGATAATAGTCTTGTCTACTTCACAGGGTTGTATGAGAATAAGATAATGTATGTAAATATATTTTACAGATGAGAGGTGGTGGATAGGAAGCTGGCTTTAGAGCCAGTAAGTCCCTACTTCAAATTCTGTTTTGGATGTAGCACGTCTGGGTGACCTTAACAGTCTCTGTATAGCCCCCCACACACACTTGGTACCTGCTGATCCTGCACCCCTGCAAAACCCCATGAAGCCATGAAGGAAATCCGTGGCCCACTGCCAGGCATACATACTGTAGGCAATCAGGAAATATCTGTCGAGTTAGCCCCACATTCTGTGTCTCCTTATCTATGCTCGGCTAACTTTCCTACCAGCACACTATTAATAAAACAGGCCAGCCTTGCTCCTGGACCGCTTTGCCTGGGAATTCTCAAGATGTAATCATCCCCACAAATTGCCTGTCCAATTGTGGTGAACTGGCCAGGCTGTGGGAGATGTTTAGGAAATTCAGAGTTGAAGGGAACATGGTGCGAAGCCATGCTAACTTAGCCACACTCCTTCCAAAATGAGGCCTTTCCTCCACTCCACCATTACGTGGTGAGGCAGTCAGAGCACTTCCTGAACATGAACCACACATCACAAGTGATTTATAGAAACAGTGAAATATATGGAGGGGCCTCGGAGGGAAAGAAACCCACAGTGGGCTCTTGGGCTGGGCTCACTACAAAGGCCTAGCTCAGCCACATCTCCGGCCTCCACCAGCATCCCAAGCCTCTGACCAAGAGCTGTCACCTCCTGAAACAGGGAAAGCAACCTTGGACTGCTGAGGGATTCTTCTGGTTCTGGGGCAAAAGCCCAACTGGTCAGGCCATCTGAACTTTGTTTGCATGAATAACTAAGATTGACTGATCTGGTTGGACTGGAGGCAGTGAGACTAGGTGAATAGACCTTGGACTCAGAATAAGAAAGACCTGTATTTGAATCCCACATCTAGTGGGATTCAAACTAGTTCAGTTTTCTCATCTGTAAAATGGGCAAAATAGTATCTGCACTAGACACCTCACAGGGACGCTGTATAGATCAAATGAGATAATGCACTCCTTAAACCACTACAATAAAAGATTTGGGGTAACTTGGGGGCCTCTCAAGCATTTTGAAGGACAATCAAATAGAAAAGGGGATAGACATTTTCTGCTTGGCTCCAGCAGGGTAGAACAAGGATTAGGAGGTGGAAGATGAGAGATTCTGGTCTCACTCTTCTCTCTGGACCTGCTTTCCACAGGCCTTTAATCAAGGGTGGTGCTAATTATTCTCTGTAAAAAGTAGGACCCAAGCCAGGCAAGAGCCAAAGAGGTACAGCAGGGCTCCTGCTCTGTGGTCTCCCCCGCTAACTTTGGGGTTTGCCTCCAATAACAGATTTTCCAAGGGAGGCAGCTCTCAGGGGTTTCTTGGCTTTTACTTTCCACCCTGCCAAGTGTAGATTAAATGGCTACATGGACGGAAGGCTGCAGGCCGCTGTGAGCCAGATGGTTGGCTGTGCTAAGTCAGCAACATGCCAAGTACTGGCGGATGCTGCCGCATCGACGGAAATCCTGGCAGAGTTGGATTCTCATCTCTTTCACCTCTGGACAGTGGTGTGTACCTGGGCCTGGTGGAGCATAGTTTATAGCCTTTACCTGCCTCTTATTGATCCATTATCCTTTTACAATTCAGCTTTTTCCCCACCTTGATTTCCAATGCATGCTACTCTCTATCTTCTAGATTTGTCCAATAATGGGAGAGATGCCTTACTGGGCTAGTAAATGTCATGTACAGAGTGGCAGGTAGGATTTGAGAATCCTCATGACTATTACAGATGGTACTTTATTCTCAGCCTACCTCAGTCAAATTCTTTCCAACCATACTTATTAAAAACAAATTATTATAGACTTAATGCATGCAACTAAGCAAAATATCCATGATTTTCTCAGCTTGCAGAACTCCTAGCATGGAAATTTCCTCCTCCAATACAGATTGTTACCAGATATGACTTATTGGGAAGTTTCCAGAGATACATAGAGTTTGGGTGACTTAATGGGCTCATGGGGTATAGGGAATCTTAGAGGACATTTTATCCAATACCCTCACATTACAGAGAGGTTAAGAGATATTTCCAAAGTCATATTAATTATTCAACCAGAGATTCTTGTTCAGATGTAGGTAGGACTAAAAGGTCTCAACAATCAAACTAGACACAGGCCCAGGTAAATAGAAGGACATGGTGTGAAAACTGGATGGAGGCTTAGTCACAAGTTTTCTGTTCATCTTGCTAAAGAATGAGATCAAGGTCAGAGAGGGTGGACTGGTCCAAAATCATGGAGTTTGTAGCAAAAGAGAAATGAGAAGAGATAGCCAATATGCAGTCCAGTCCTTCTTTCTCTATCCCTTTCTGCCTATGGACTTAGGGCCTAAAGGACATCAGTCATGGAGTCTAAAAATACTGGCTCCTTCCCTCCTCAGGCTACATCCATGCTCTGTTTATCTTGCATGTACCTATTTATATACATGCTGTCTTCCCAGTGATAGTGTAAGCCCTTTGAGTCTAGATTTTTTTTTTTGCCTTTTTCTTTGTCTCTTCAGAGTTTAACTTAGAATCATTTCTGTAAATACTTATTAAATTCTTGAATTATTGACTGATGGATGCACTCTGTCTCTGCTTCCTATATCCATTTGCTTTTGCTTTCATGGAGATTTGTACTGGGGTAGGTTGCAGATAAGGAGAGCTGAGAGGGACGATGAACCAATCTACATGAATTAACCCAATTCCACCTCACATACTTACTCATTGTGGAACTCTCTCAGCATGTCCCTCAAGCCTTTTAGAGCTCAGTTTCCTCATCTGGAAAATGAGTGGTTGGACTGATTGATGTCTAAGATTGCTTACAACCCTGAATCCATGATCCTTTCTTTACCTTGGGGTCTTTTCAGCAAGGGATAACATTTAATTTTGCTTGAGATATCTATGAAAAAAGAAACTTAATAAGGTTCAATAAGAACATAGACATTTTAAGATCAGTAGTAATCATATAAATTCATTGATGACTTCTATAAATTGTGTATATTATTCTTAATAGCACATCCCTGAAAATGCAGGACATAACAACATTTCTGCTAGGGGGATGGTCATGAGCCCTGCCTTGGGTTCAGTTGGGCCTACATGGCCATTTATATTTGGAGGTCTTCAATCAGAGGATTCTTCAAGGAAAAAGCCAATTAGGAATTCAAGTTCTCCCCCCCCCCCCCAATTCATGACAGAAAGTTGTCTCCTCATTCCAGGCAAATGACTCGTTGGTATACATCTATAACAACAGGACTGGTCAGTGGAGGGTGACAAGGTTCTTTTTAAGGACTGGTCCACTGTGAATCAAGAAAATCCATTCCTTTCAATAAGAGATTCATTTTCTCAATTGAGAAATATGATTCAGAACCCACTTTCCTGAGACTTTCTTGCTTCGGTTGAATCTCAGTGAGGAGCTGCTAGATGGTCCTTGATATCAGTTGTAATAGTGACATTGCTGGGGATGGCTAAGCAGGCAGAACCCCAACAATCCTCCTGAACTGCATTTAAACAGTAGGCTCATTTGCAAATGTCCTGCTTCCTTCAACTTGGGTTTATTTTAGATATTATTTGTCCTGATATTTAGTGCCATCTTTCCCTGGCAGCGTTAAAACAATTGGTGAGAAAAGACTCATGGAACTGCAACTCAAAGGAAAATCCAACAGTCATTTCTGGAATAATGAGGCCTCCAAATAAAGTATCTGTTTCTGGTAATAGAATAGGAAAAAGAATTCTAGGAAATCTGACTATAGCATTTAAAAAATCCCAGAATTCACCTGCCAGTTTTAGTGACAGTTATTATTTTTACGTTGATACCAAAGCAAAACAGATGAGGGGAGCAACAGGAGGCAGGAATTTATTGCTACATTTGTGAACAGTTGGTGGGACCAAAAAAACTCATCAACTCAAGACCCAATGATTTGATCAGTCAAATCATTCCAGAGCATCAGATGAGGTAATTACCAATTATTACAGCACGCTCTGCACAGGCCCTGTCATTAACAGACTGCTGGAACTTCTGCCTTAACTTGCTGTCTTTGGAAAATTCCAACCGATTTAGCTAAGACATTCTAGTCGTGAACAATTCCTTTTATCTCTTTATAAATAAATCAGAGCACAACTCTTGATCCAGATAGCATGCACAGAATACTTGGATACTTGGGGGGGGGGGGGCTAGAACCAAGCAGCTTTTGCTTCTGATGAAATATTTACCTAAAATCAGATGGAGCTTGAATTCCAAATTAGAAATACGCTGACAAAAAATCGTGACAATTTATTATCTTTAGATGATGCATTTTAAAATTTCAAAATAAAATAAATCTGACATGTTCTCTCCTTCTGCCAATGCCTTCCTGAACTGGGCTGACCATATTTTTAAAACACATCAGGAGTCTGAAATTCCAAAGAAGTAAATACAATCCAGTTAAACAATCAATCAGCAAGCAGCCCTACTATGTGCCAAGCACTGCACTATAACCTGGGAAGACCAAAAAAACCACACAGTCAACAGCCCCTAACTAATGGATTGTCTTCATTTCACTACCCAGAAGAATATAAACTCCTTGAAAGGTTTCATTTTGCCTGAAACACAGAGTATATAAGGAGGATTTTGCTATCCTTTTTAATTTGTTTTCTCAGGCTCCATGGCCATGGGAATGTCTAGTTTCCAGGTGTTGAATTATAACTCCCAGAATAGCCCCAAGGATTCTAGATAGTAGTTCTTAGAATTGTAGTGACAGACAGTTCTACTGAGGCTGCGTCATGAGATAAGGGGTGACATAATGTAACATTTACTATGCTTGCGCAGAACGATGATATTGCTAAAATTAAGCTGTGAGGCCATTGTTGGAAAGGTATCTTCTTTGTCTGTTGCCTTATAAAGTAAGTAGGCACTGGTCAGTAAGGGGGGAAAACTACAAGGAATGTATGGGGAAAAACCATGGGGAATGTATGGGGAAAAACCATGGGGAACCCACAGGGGAATCTGTGTGTGCCTCAACTGGCCCCCATAGAGGTTTGAGGGGATTTAGGGGAGTGCACAAGCATGTCTGTCTCAACCGGCCCCCTTGAGACATAAGGGTAGTTGCCCCCGCGTCTCACCAGCCCCTTCAAGAAGGGTGATTAGGGAATGTTGTAGAAGCTGGTTCTCCCAGCAACCATTTGAGAAGACTAGATTATAATAAAGCTGATTGTTTACCCTTCGGAAGATGTCTGTCTATCTGGTCAGATCAACAGTGAACCTGTTAGAGGCTAGAGACTGAAAACTCCAGTGCCTCCTGTGTGTTGTCTGTGAAACACATAATAAATCCTTAATAAATGCTTTCTGATTGATTACTAGACGTTAACAGAGTATTCAGGGGCTGACACATAGTAGATGCTTAATAAATGTTTTGATTGGTTTCTTCCAAAGAGAGAGACAAAATGTAGATTTTGATGACTAAAGTTTGTCACATTACAGAAGTCATGTTCCTGGTAACTGCTGGCCAGTCCTTCTCTGTATCTCTCTAGCCTAGAGCCTGTGTCTTGTTTTCCTAAAGGCCACCAGCGTGTGGCCTCTACTTTGAGATCCAGTACCTAGCTGGGTTCTTGGTAATTCCATTAAAAGTGAACTTTCCTCATGCTTTGGAAAATAGTAATGGGGCATATATAGTCTTTGTACTTTCATCTACATTTCTGATTTATCTAATCATTCTGGGGAGAGGGAGATTGCCTCCTCTCAAGCTTCATTAACCAAGTAAAACATGTGAATACAAAGGAATCACTGTACGGGCTGTTGTCCATATAACAAAATAAGATGTTTCCTGTCTTTTATAAAAAGTGATTTTTATTATAAGAAAAAATAAATATTCAAACACAATAAAAATAAAATTGTGCTTAAAACTGTAAATTCCAAACTATGTACCATTTTAAAAAAAAATGTATATGATAGTGTGAGAGGGGATGGTCTGTCTGGAAGAACTTGGTTTCAGTCCTGTCTCTCATACACACTGGATAATCACTAACCTTTTTGTGCTTGAAACAACTCTCTAAGACTCCAGGCACTAGAAGGGGAATCCATCTGCTTTGTAGGACATGTTTTCTTCACTTAACCCAATTATTGTTTCCCTATTTCTCAAATTTTATTATTAACAAAATATATATTTTTAAGTTGTCTTATTTGTTCTTAGGACACTTCCCAATCCCTCTGCCCCTACCCCCTTTTTTTGTAAAATGTAAAAATTCATGACCCAAGATGGAGGGTGGGGTTGCTTATGTTTTGGAGGATAATTAATGCACTGCCTATAAGATCCATTGCTTTCCATAAAATGTCACTAGACTACAAGACCTATAAAATATAAGGGTTGATTCATTCTACATGATTTATGAAAAAACATTGCAGCCTAGATTGCAATCTATTTCAATGGAAGAAGTATCCATATGAAGGACATCTCAGATTCTTTTATATTGTTTCCCCTAAACATTTGCAAATAGGATGACCAGGTGTCTCAGGGGGCACTGGGCTTAGAATCAGGAAAATTCATCTTCGTGAGTTCAAATCTAGCCTTTGATTCTTACTAGATATGTGACCCTGGGTAAGTCACTTAACCCTATTGGCCTCAGTTTCCTCATGTGTAAAATGAACTGGAGAAGGAAAAGGCAAATAACTGCAGTGTCTTTCCCAAAAAAACTCTAATGAAGTCACAAAGAGTTGGACACAACTGAAGTGACTCAACAATAACACTCAAGAATAGTTTTCAAATTCTTTCATCCCTTGGCACAGTATTTGGCACAGAATAGGTGCTTAATAAATGCGTGTTGCTTTGACTTGAATAGACAAGTGTTTGCAATTTTTGAATCCACATTTTTCCATGGGAAAAATAACAGAATTCTCTAGTGTTCATGTTTTACTTGGAAAAGCCACCCTATCTTTCTAAGGTTTATTTTCCTAAAGAACAAAATGGGGGCTTAAGGGTAGGGTTAATTTCTAAGGTTCAAAAACTAGGTCAGATCAACAGTAACCACTGTATTTTGGTCAACCACAACCCATACACTAATTCAATAACAATTAAAGGAAAAAAGTAAATAAATGAATAAGCAAGAGAGGAGAGAAATGAGCCTCTTTCTGATAATGACGACATTAGATAACTGAGGCTGAACCACACTAAAAGATGGAATGTGGATAATCAAAATATTAACCAATGTTTACTTTTCACTTTCATGGAATTTTTGTTTCTATCACCACACAAAGCACCAACTAGAGAAATTAAACCAAGATTCCATGGAAAAGAAAAGTTTGATGGACTTCATTCTTTGGAGCCCAAAATTCTGTGACCTCTTAGTTAATTTCTTTAAAGGTTGACATCAGAATTGGATCTACTAAAGGAAAAAATGAAGGATCCAGCATGCAGCTGTCTCCAGCAGTTTCTGAGTAACTGATCAATTGGTAGAGACAAGATATGTCACTTGAACATCATAATTCTGGGCATTTTTAAAGTCCAGATAGCCCTTGGTATATTGCTAATGGAAATCTGATTCATGAAAATAAAACTGAATGGCCAATTATTTCTGAAGACTGACAGATATCATGATAACCAAATCAAGACTCAGTACCTCCATGGTGACATGAAAGATAAATTTCTATCAGTAAATTAAATAAATGAAATGTTGCCCACAAAAATTTAAGCACTTTTGATTTTGGTTAAGGGTCAAGTGCAGAACTAAAACTTCATACTCAATCACCAAAGAAGATCAAATTCTCTACTGGATTAGAACAGGTCTTTTAAATTTCCCAAGTTAGTTTATTTAGCAAAAGGAAACGTACTTTTAAAAATCAGAACGTTATAGAGCATTGGCTGTTTACAAATTTAGTCTACAGGTTGAATCATTAACAGGAATTAGGAAAAGAGTTCAAACTTTCTAGATTTTCTTCAGTTGCTTTTTTTTAATAACTTAAAATGTCACATGCAATAATAATTTTTAATTCACCCAGCTACAGTGAGAGGGGTTGCTGCTTGATTTGTATTTCTTGTTACATTCCTTAGATTCTGGCTTAAATAAATCATCCTTTTGCATTTCTATGATGTGTCCTTCATTCTGGTTGGTCAGAGGATAGCAAGGTGGGAATGGCCTGCTAGACAAAAAGACATGAAAGCAGATGCTGATCTTGAGTACAAAGGTCTGAATATTCCATTGAAAGACTTTTGGGCCGTGTTTCTCAACGTTTTCCAGTTCTGGTTTGGGGATGATGAGACCCTCTCCATAGATGTGTGTATGTGTGTGTGTGTATATGTCTATATCTATCTATCTGTATATATGCATGTGTGTATGTATACATATATAATGTGCACATATATGTATGTGTATGTGTGTATATATACATAGAGAGAGAGAGAAATAGATGGAAAATATAATGTTTGTGATTTATGATTTTTATAAGTACATGAACAATCCTTATTTTTTGAATGTAAACAAATGAGCATTGCTTCCTAGAAAATATGTGCATGCATATGGATGCTTGTCACTGACTGATGACCTGTATCTTCTGTGGACAAGCTTTGACTGTGGGCCAAATTTGACCCACCACCTGTGTTTTATCACCCGTGAGCTATGAATGTTTTTTATAAAAACTTGGCCTATTTGCAAGACACTTCAATATCTGAAGTTTTGTACACAAAACCCTGAGTAGATGTTTACTTATTTGCTGTGCTGATGACATGCTTTAAAGTTTGATGACTGATGTTGTAACATTGAGACTTAAATCAGAAATTCAGGCTATGAATTAATTGAATACTACCCTCATTCTTTGTTTTGCCATTGTGGTCCACTATGAGTTAACGGCCATCTGTGGGAGGTAGAAGTCCTTGGGCTCTGGGAAAGATTCTCAGAGTCCAACCAAGGCCATAAGAACAGGCCCAAAGACTAGGCAGCTAGCTGGCTTAATCTGTGATCCTGCTATTAATGAGATCTCTCTGTCTCTATCTTTCTATCTCTGTCTCTCTCTGTCTTGATGTCTCTTTCAGTCATGTTCGACTCTGTGATCTCATTTGGGGTTTTCTTGGTAGAGACATGGGAGTGGTTTGTCATTTTCTTCTCCAATTCATTTTATAGATGAGGAAACCAAAGTAAACAGAGTTAAGTGACTTGCCCAGGGCTACACACCTAGAAAGTGTCTCAGGCCAGATATGAACTCAGAAAGATGAGCCTTCCTGAATTCAGGTCTGGCACTCAATCCACTATGCCACCTAACTGCCATATATGTGTGTATGTATATGTGCATATATATGAGTGTACATGTATTTATATGTATGTTTGTATATCTATATATGTCTATGTAGAGGCTTACATATAAATATCATATATATATATATATATAAACTTAAGGAAATATTTAAAGTTATTCCATAACAAAAGAATTATTCTGAAGGAAGATAGTAAAGGACACTAATTTGTGTGAGCTTGTAAAAACTATTGATCTCCTCTGGGCCTCAGTCACAACGAGTTTGGATATCATATTCATCTTTTTCTCAGTTCTCTATGTTCCCTTGTCCATATCCCATGCCCCAAATCCCACAAATACATAAAATAGAGAATTTTCTAGAGGTTACTATTTTGCTGAGCTCCCCCAGGTAGTCTGAAAGTGTTGCCCAGGTGCCTCTGATCCCTCAGGAGAGTGCCTGTTCCACTTTCGTATCCTCAGATCCTGGAGCAGTGTCTGGCACAAGTGAAGTACTCCATCCATGCTGAATGATCAGGCACTTTATTTCATTCCAGGTTTACAGCATCATGGGAGGTACAGTATGCAAATGTCACTTCTATTTGATGAATGAGAAAACTGAGGCTCTGGTCCCACAGCCACAATTGTGAGAAGTGAAATGGCTAGAGCTCAAGGACAGAGCTTTCGTTTCTCACAGAATGCCAAGTGCCCGTGACATACATACCCAGCTCCATGGACTGGAATCTGTTGGTGACAAGGAATCATAAAGTCCCTTGTTTTTTAGCAGAATAAACTATCCAGAGACATTTCCTCATCACCACCCAGGTAGCCTTACATCTGCTGATGTCTGTGTACTCAAAGCCAGTGATTGAGAGGCAGAGTGATGCAACAGATTAAGAAATGAACTCGGAATCATGAAGACCCAGATTCAAACCCTGCTTCAGGCAGCTTACTAGTCATTCAGCTACTCTGGGCCTCACTTTCTTCATCTGTTAAATGAGGGAGGGGTTGGTCTTAATGACCTTTGAGGTCTCTATTTATGATCCTATGATCTATGGAGGCTCCCTGGTGAGTGGTGGGAAAAGAAAGAGGGAGAGATAGACATAGGAAGAGTCAGAGGAAAGAAAGAGAGAATGAAGGAAGGGATGGAGGAAGGAAGAGAGGAAGGACAGGAGGAAGGATAGGAGGAAGGAAGGGAGGAAAGAAAGAAGGAAGGGAGAAAGGAAGGAAAGAAAGAAGGAAGAAAGAAAAAAAGAAGGAAAGGTAAGAGAGAGAGAGAGAGGAGGAAAGAGAGTGATAGGAGAAGTATTTATTAAGCGCTGGGAATACATCCTGTACAGCTCCCCTAGCAGACAGGAAAACAGTGGTGACCAATGGCATCCTATTGCCACAGGACTTTGAGTTCCTTTGCTACATTTCTGAATTTTGAAAACTTTGCATTCCATACAGCTTGGAGACTTGGCATGATGACATTTATGAAAAAAAGTTGTTCTAAGTGTTTATGAATCAATGTTATGTCCAGTCAATTGTAAGTCATCATTCTATCTGTAATGATGTTCCAGTTCTGGTTTATTGGCTGATTCCTCTAGGATTTTTTGAGCTCTGTATTGGTAGTTCAGAGATCTGTTGTCTGTCAGTCCATGAGAGATAGCACTGTTCTGGATGTAAAGTCCAGCTCCCTGTCCTGTCTTGCTCCATATTTGATAGATGCTAAACTTTTTAGTGATGTCGTATACTTTCTACTGTTTCTTTGCATAATCTGCATTGATCTCAAAGTCCAGCCTCCTCAGGGATGGTTGTTCTGTAATGTCTGTTGGCAATGAGTTGGTCCCATATTACCATCAATAAACCTCTCCATTGCCACAAACAAATCGGCATGAGCCAGCCATATAGTTGATGCTTCTCTGTCAATGTACTTAGCTCCTGGACTTCATGTGGATTTTGCCCATCGAAGGCTCTTTGATTCTGTTCTCGGATCTTAGCTCCTTCATGGGCTCCATCTAGAGGTAAGTTTCTTCTAGTTGCATTCACTGAATCAGCTAGCATCTACCTGTTATCAATCTTTACTACTTTTCTATGAAATAATGACTATTCATTTCTGTAGGTTTCTTTTTATCAATTTATCTTCTAAAGAAGATGAAGAAGTTGTTTACTCAATGACTAAAAAGGATTTTTAAGGATCTACATTCTTCAAGACTCTATGCTAGGCACTGGTGATAGATACAAAGACAAAAGTGAGGTGGAAAAGAGCATACATGGTATTTGGTGAGACAATATGCCTAAATATCAGGACATATACAAAATCTTACAAAACAAATTTGTACATGTGTTGCTCATCCCTAATCAGAAATAAGTCAGAAGAACCCTAAATTGGTCATCATAAAAAGGTTCAGATCTCTCTTAACCTAAAAAACACTCAAACTCAAGGAATCAAGACTCAAAGTGTCAATCTGATCATTCTTAATTTGTAGAGGATCCACTGTGGTTCATTGTTCTACCTGACATTTTCTGAGCTACCAAGTAAAAGGGAAAGATCAGTAAATTAAAGTCTTTTCTAGAAATAAGATTCTTGAGAGCAGAGACTGGGGGTGTTGTTGACGATGACACTGCTGTCGTCTTTGTATTCACAGCACTTAGCCCAGTACCTGGCACATAGTAGGTGCTCATTATATATTTGCTGATTGATTGATGGATTGATTGAACGATGTGGCTTCCTTCTATGGCTTGCAGATTCCTCCAAGGAAGAAGGTCCAACTTCATTTCACCCTTTAGCTGATTACATATACTTAGAAGTTTCAGTCAGAGAGACTTAGGTTTTGGAAAATGATATATCTTTAGCAGACTCTCCAAGTCTGCCTGGAGACATCTGTTTTCAATCGAATTTGAGTTTGAGAACTAATTTCTGGTGAGATTAGATTCAGTCTCTAATCAAGTCTGAACTGGAAGATTACTGCTTATAGACAGATACTGAAATTTAGAAGTCTGTAGTCCAATGAGAACAAGAGTCCTGAATTAAGCAGCTGGCAAAGATATTGACAAAGCAATGGGAACTGTCATCTGTTTCAAGGACAGATTCTTTAGGAGAAATAATTCGATGGTTTGAATTACAGGTTCTCCTTTTGGAGAAGGGTAAGTGAGGGACAAAACCTTGGCATATGCAACTAGATGGTTCAGTGGGTAAAGAGCTGCCACTGGAGTTAGGAAGACCCATGTTCAAAGTCAGCCTCAGATACTGATTAACTTCACAACCCTGGGCAAGGCACTTAACTTTTATCTACTTCAGTTTCCTCTTCTGTAAAATTAGAATGATAATAAAATCTATATCCCAGGGTTATTGTGAGGATAAAATGAGGTACTGTAAAGTGCTTTGTAAACCTTAAATTGCTACACAAATGCTAGCTATTAATGTAAGGGTATTAGACTCAGCATCCCACGACCTAGGTCTAATATACTAGCTATGTGCCCTCCATTGTCACTTAACCTCTAAGTGTAGAAATAATAGCAAACAGCCTTCTTCAAAGGGGTGTGGGAGGATCAAGCAAGCTACAGTAGGTAGGTAAGAACTTCGTGATAATAGTGTCTTGTAAACTGTTTTTACAAGTACTTTAATTCATTTTTATCAGATTGGGTAAGTAATTCTGAATTAGATTTCACAGAATAAAGCAATAAACTTAGAATTCTGGTACACAGAGACTCTAAGGTCCAAAAGAAGATGAGAGATGCTCAATCAAAACTCACTGAGCCCAGTTCAGTCGTGAAGTAAAAGGATAAGTTTCTTGACCCACAGTTCACTGATTTATTTTAATCTTTAAAATAGTAGAACAATGCAGCATAAAGGAGAGAGTGTTAGGCTTTGGACTCAACTCATCTCTTCTATTTCCTAGAGGAGTGGAGTGCCTCTGGAAGAGAGATTTTATTTTGTCTGAACCTCAGTTACCTCATCTGTGAAATGGACAGAATATCCATAGGACCTACCTTATAGGATCTGGGGGAATCACAAATGAAATAGTGTTTGTAAAGTGTTTTGTGAAACTGAATATACTATAAAATGCCAGTTATTACCATCGTTACTATTATTACTAATTGTAATAAGGAACTAGAGCCAAACTAAAGGTTTGAGAATCAGCGTAGACCATGCCATGGATCAGTTACAGTTGCTGCTATAACTACTTCTTACGGCTATGGTGTTTTAATGCTTACAAAGCATTTTTACCAGAATAATTCATTTTACAGATGAGGAAACTGAGTCTCAGTGAGGTAAGGTGATTTGACCAGAGTCACACAGCTAGTAAGTATAAGACAGGGAGGGCTAATCTCAGGCCTCCTAATTCCAAGGTCAGGACTCTCTCTACCACTCTCTTTATCCGATTTTCCTCTTATTTATACATTTACTTCCACTGTCATTGGAAGGTGAGGCATTGTAGGAAGACTGCTAGATCTGGGAGAAGAGGCCCTGAGTTCAAATTTCAATTTTTCCACTTACTATAAGACCTTTGACAAATCATTTATTTCTCCTTGCCTCCATTTGCTCATCTATAAAACTGGGGGTTGAGTTAGCTGATTTCTAAGGTTCCCTTCTACCTCTAACTGGTATAGTTAAAAGAGACCTGACTCCAGAATTGGGAAATCTGGATCCAAATCCCATCTCTTTCCTTTATAATATGGGTCACTTTGGGCAAATTCCTTCACCTTCCTCAGATTCAGTTTCCCTATTTGTAAAATGAGGGGTTTGGACTAGGTAACCTCTAAGGCTAAAAAACAAACAAACAAAACTCTTCCTTTTTAAGAAGACTTCACAAAATCTTTATAGACTGAGCCTTTGAGATTCTTTAGGCTCTAGATCTATGATTCCACGATAATCCCTTCATGCAATCAGTGTTACTACTGCTATTTCCATCAGTAACACCATTCTGGTTCACGTGCTGTTGGGGGAGTGGAGTGGGAAGGGAGAGAGATCCAGACAGCCCTAGGTGGCTTTCAGAAAGGCATTTCATTTCTCTGGGTATCAACTCAAACGAAGGCCCTGTTCTCAATGTCTAAGGTCTCTGTCCAGTTAGAAAGTATAATTAATAGTGAGCTGGCTCTAGAGTCAGAAAGACCTGAGTTCAAATCCTGCCTCCTATATTTACAGTAACTGAGGGCAAGTTGCTTGACTTCCCACAACCTCAGTTGCTTCATCACCAAAATGGGAATAATAATATCAGTTTATTCCCAGAGTTTTTCGAGGATAAAATGAGATATTTACAAAGTGATTTGTCATCCCTAAATTGCCATATAAATATTATTACAATTATTGATATTATAATTTGGATTCCATGATCCTGTGAATCCCCCACTATTTGAACTCTCTAATGCCAATTCCCAATCTTGAATACACTAATGATTAATGCACACAGTAAATACCAGACCTTGGATTTTAACTCAGGTCTTCTTAAAGATGAACATGTTGGATAATGGTGAAATTAAGTGTCAGGAATGGAATTTGTTATGTGAATCTAAAGGAATTCACTTGCTACAGGGCTTTGTCTCAAAGTATTTATTTGTAAAATGAGAAATCCATGTTCCTCCTTCCCTCGAATACTTTTGGAACAATTCATTAATGATCTCTGACAACTGTAAAATATTAAGCATTCTTCCATGCAAGATGTCATTAGCAAGGGCCCAGCTGCCAAAAGCCACTTAGTAACCTATTATTGGAGGCCAGGGAGTGTGTTCTTATTTGTTTGCCCTAATTTTCATCAATGGTTAACATCTGAGAGCAAGACATAAAAGAAAACCAGCATTTATGCCAAAATATGCTTTCCCAAGTCTGCATTGTCTTTAAAAAAATCTTAAGTCACTTGCTGGCATTTTGTTTGCATTCCAGGAAATTAACTTTGGACGGAGCAGAACATGGTCAGTAACTTCATGCTGATCCCTATGAACTTCTGACAGGCAGAGAAAACGGCTGAACAGAACTCCCAGATACTTAGACACTCTGGTTTACCTAGATTCAAAGTCCTTGCATATACTCAAGGAGAAACCTTGAGTAAAACAAGTAGATATTTAAATAGAACTACCTAAATTCTGTTCTTGGTCAGCTAATACGTTGAGAAGAGGACAGAGTGGTACAACAGAATGAATGTTGGATTTGAAATGAGAAAACCTGAGTCCATGGCCTAAAATTGGTTCTTGCTACTTGTATCATCTTAGGTAAGCTTACCTCAGTGACTTTGGGCAATCATTTTCCTTTTTCAGGGCCTCAGTTTCCTACTCTGTAAAGAGTTTGAGCTTTATGACTTTTCAGGTTCTTTCCAGCCCTTGCTAAGGTCCTATGACTTTATATCTTTGCTTATCATTCTGCGTGACTTTAATGCTAGAGTAGGCTCAGACTACCAGATTTGGCAGGGAGTCCTAGGGAGGAATGGAGCTGGAAACAGCAACAGCAACGGTCATTTACTGCTGAAGACTTGTGCATCACATGACCTTCTCATTACCAACACCGTTTTCCATTTGCCTAAACGCAATAAAACTTCATGGATGCACCCTCGCAGCAAACATTGGCATCTAATAGACTATGTGATTGTAAGGAGAAGAGACGGACAAGATGTGAGAGTGATGAAGGCAACATATGGTGCAGAGTGCTGGACTGATCATAGACTTATCCTTCCCAAGCTAAATATTCCCGTTCATCAAAAGTACTGCCTCCAAGGCAAAATGGCTACCAGAAGAATTAATGTTAACAAATTAGACTTCTTCTCTGAGCATGGACAGTTTGTTGCTAACTTGGAGGGAAAGTTGAGCCAATACACAGTTGGCAACAGTGGAGCAGAAAAGGAATGGGCAGCTTTCAGAGATTTGTTGTACAGCACTGCATTTGCTCATCTGGGTCAGAACAATCATAAACACCAAGACTGGTTTGATGAAAATGATGGGGAAATTCAGAAGCTGATAAAGAAAAAACAAGAACTCCACAGGATATATCAGCAAGATTGTTCATCCACCTTTAAGAAGGCAGCATTTAATTCCATCAAAAGCAAAGTACAAGCAAAGCTTAGAGAGATGCAGAATTCCTGGCTCAATAAGAAGGCAGATGAAATTCAGTTTTATGCTGATAGTAACAATCCAAAACGCTTTTATGATTCCATGAAAGGTATTTATGGACCAAAAACCTATGGTGAATCACAACTACTCAGTGCTGAGGGAGCCACATTGATCAGTGATAAGGACATGATCCTAGAGAGATGGCTTGAACACTTCCATAGTGTTCTCAGCAGACCATCATCAATCAATGCTGAGGCCATTGACTCAGGTTGAAGTCAGCCCCTCCTTAGCTGAACTTCCAACTGAAAAAGAGGTTTTGAAAGCCATTAGATTCCTTTCATGTGGCAAAACACTTGGTGCTGATTCTATTCCAGCTGAGATTTACAAGGTAGGGGGACCATTGCTCATACAAAAGCTGACTGAAATATTCCAGGTTCTATGGCAAGAGGAGGTTATCCCCCAGGAATTCAAGGATGCCTCCATTATCCATCTCTATAAAGGTAAAGGAAATAGATTGTCCTGTGATAATCACAGGGGGGTCTCTCTCTCTTAGTCATTGCTGGTAAGATTCTTGCTAGAGTCCTCCTTAATAGGCTGATCCTTCACCTGAAAGATGGTCATGTACCTGAGAGCCAGTGTGGCTTCAGAAAGGGCCGAGGAACAGTTGATGTGGTGTTTGCTGCCCAACAACTCCAGGAGAAATGCCAGGAGCAGAACAGAGTCTGTGCACAATGTTTGTAGATCTGACCAAGACCTTTGCCACTACTAGTCGTGAAGGTTTATGGAAAATTATGTCTAAATTTGGTTGTCCAGAGAAATTCATCAGTATTGTATGTCAATTTCATGATGGCATGTTTGCCCAGGTTCTGGATAATGGATGATGCTCTCGTGCCTTCCCAGTCACCAATGGAGTGAAACAGAGCTGTGTGTTTGCTCCTATGCTTTTTAGCATGATGTTTTTAGCTACGATGTCAAATGCTTTCAATGAGGATGAACACGGCATCAAGGTCAACTACTGTACTGATGGTAAGTTCTTCAATTTGAAAAGACTACAAGCCAAGACCAAAGTGGAGAGAGTGTTGGTGCAGGATTTTCTGTTTGCACATGACTGTGCACTCAATGCAGCTTCTGAAGCTGAGATGAAACAAAGTATGGATCAATTCTCTGCTACCTGTGCTAATTTAGGCTGAATAATTAATATCAAGAAAACACAGCTTCTCCATCAACCACCACCACACCATCCATACGTGGACCCATCATATGGATGGACTGCTCAGCATGGCGTGCCCACATCAGAAAGTGTGCTGTGCTCTATGAGCAAAGCCGAATTGAGACAGCACAAAGTAAACTACGATGTGCAGATTTGGAGTATCTACCCCAAATGTTCACACAGACACTGCCCAACTTGTGGTAGAGCATTCCGAGCTCTTATTGGTCTGATCAGCCACAGTCAGACACACTGAAACTTGAGTTTATCGTGCTGATGTCATTTTGGTCCTCTTCGAGAACAAAGGACAAAACCAACCAACCACCCAAATGCAATGTTATACTCAAATAGTACCACAGGCTAATAAGTTTCATGCTTGCAAATCAAGTTAGAACAGTGTGAAGTTTTGACTCAGGAGTAAGAAGATGAGATTTAGAGCTGAATGATTCTCAGAGGCTATTCAATCCAACCACGTTGTTTTACAGATGGGGAAACTGAGATGCAGAGTAATACAATGACTTGACTGAAGTCAGAGGATCATAAAGCTAAAGAGGAAAGGGATGTCAGAAGCTGTTTAGTTTAACCTCCTCATTTTTCAGAAAAGAAAATAAAGCCCACAAAGGTTAAGATTTATCCGAAGTCGCACATATAGTGAGCATCAGAAGTGGGATTTGAACACAGATCCTCTGATATTAGACATCCGTGATTTTCTCATTGCATCATGTTGTCTCTCAGGAGAAATGTCAGCCTGAGGGAACATTTTGGCAAAGAGTCATTGGAATTATTATTACCCTTTTGATCCATACTGCAATTAGTTTATTAGTAGATATTTCGTAGACTGTCTTGACCGGGTCAAGGACTCTTTTGTGATTCAATTCAGTTCAATAAATGTTTATTAATTATAATCATATATATTTGAATCTAAATTTATATTGTAATTACTACATAATTATATTTAAATTTAAAAATAATATAAATAAATATATTTAATAACATAATTATAATGTATTACATATTAAATAATAAAATACATTTAAGCATATAATAATCATATTAAATATTAATATATTTTGTTAGGCTTTGAGGGAAAAACAATGTTTAGCTTAATCTAAATAGTTGACCTATTGTCTTTAGGATTAATTGGGAATAAGGGGATTGTTTGTAAGCCCACACTCTGGATAAATCCCTGGTCAAATAGTCACTCACAAGCAGGGCCATACAACATGCAAAAAACTATGTACAAACAATATATATTAAAGATAATATTAAAAGAGAGGCACCTATATGTACAAGAGACTAAGAAAGGCATCTTGTAGAAGAGAGGATTTTAGCTGAGACTTAAGGAAATCAAAAAAGCCAGGAGGTGATGATGAGAAGGGAGAACAAAGGTACTAGGTTCCATGCTAAGTACTGGAGATACCAAGAAAGGCAAAACAATAGTGCCTCACTATACTAGAGACCAGTTCATTCTGTATGGACCAAAACTAACACTAAGGCTTACACGGAAGGCTCTCAGTAATTGAATTATATTTTCACAAATTTTTATCAAGTGACAACTCTTGGGGAAATTCAGTAATGATTAAGACACAAAAATTAAATAGTCTCACTGTGCCAAAATCATGGCATACATGTGTCGAAATTTCCCTCATGAAGAGAAGCATTGATCAATCAAGCATTTAGAGGTGGTAAAGTGGACATAGTGCTGGACTTGGAGTCAGAAAGATCTGAGTTCAAATCTGGCCTTAGATATTTATTAGATGTGATATCCTGGGCAAGTCACTTAATCTCTACTTAGCTCATCCTCATCTATAAAATGGGGCTGATAATAGTGTTGGCTTCATTGGGTTGCTGTGAAGATCAAATGAGACGTGGAAAGTGCTTTGCTAACGTTAAAGTGTGATATAAATGCTAACTACTATTATTATTTTTGTGGATGGAGAAAATGAAGATATTGCAGAGCAATGGATAATGCAAAAATAATTTGTATTTGGAATAATCAGGAGAGACATAGGCAAAATCATCTTACCTAAAATTACTGTCGTGCAACTTACAAATTGCCTAGGAAATTGAGAAAAGTTTTTAAAAATCCAAGTCATCGTTGCGTCCTTTATGTTGGCATTTCCTAGGATACTGCTCCAATTTCCAAATCCTCTTCCAAAGGAGGATACAAAGAGAAAACAAGAATTGTTCTGTGACTGATCAGAATATAAAAAATTAATAATATGCTTACCTTTTGATTCAGTTGAGAGCAACAGGATCCCAAGTAAAATATATAAGATATGCAGCCACAAATAAAGTCTAACATTTCAATTACATCACTGTGTCATGAAAGTAGCAGCATAAACAAATAATTTTTCTGTTCTGAAGGTAGCTGAACATTCTGATTTAATTGTTTTAAGGGGAGCAGGATGAACTTACTAACTACAAAAATTATTGTGATAAGAGAATATCTGAGACTAACTTTTCTTTGTTTCCATGATGCTTAAAAGACGAACAGATCTTAGTATGTATGGCCCTGTGGCTGACACCCTTAAGAAATGAAAGATATTATCCAACCAGTTAAAATTAAAACCATATAGATTTTTAAAATAAAGCCAATCTGAGATGCTCTCTATAAAGAGAGTTCTGCTTCCTTTACGTGGCTTCTAGCTGTATGTTTTTTTTAAATAATTATTTTATAGTGCAAGCATGCATGGATTATATGAGAAGCTAAGGTAAATCACAGGAGGAGATGTCTTCTTCCCCGGTGATAGAGTACTTAAGACTTGCTGGAGAATCTTGCATGTACCACCATTCATACTGAGATGAATCCTTTTGGAATCAGGCCCACTCAACAGAAGGATTACAGGATCTTTTGAATCATATAGAATCCACAGAAGCCTAGAATTCCAAAGCTGGAAGGGTCCTCAGAGATCTCATCCACTGCAGAGCTGAATAATACCCTCTTGTCATCACACCTGACAAATGCTCCACCAGCCAGCCTTTTCTCCCAAATCATTAATGGCAGAGTGGGAGGAAACCTCCAGTTCCCTAGGCAGCCCATATAATTTGTGGTCAAGGCTGATTCTTTATCAGTATTTCCTGATATCAAGCCTATAGTTGCCTCCTTGTGATTTCCTTCTGTGACTTCCAGTTAATATTAGCTAGTTTTGAGGTTGGAAAGTACTTTACATATGTTATCCTATTTAATCTTCACAACAATTCCAGGGAGGTAGGGGCTGTTAATATCCCCATTTTACATATGAGGAAACTGAGGCAAACAGAAGTTAAGTGACTTGCTTGAGGTCACACAGCTAGTAATTGTCTCAGGTTGCATTTGAAGAGGTCTTACTGATTCTAGATCCAGTGCTCTATCCACTAAGTCATTTGGCTGCCTCTGGCAGCAAACAGAACAAGTCTAATCTATCTTCCACATCACAAACTTTCAAGTACTTGAAGACAACTACCATATCCCAGCACCAGTTCAGGTCCTTCACTTTACAGGTAAGGAAGCCTTATGGGCCAAAGCAACTAGCTGAAGGAAACATAGGTTGTACATGACAGAGTAGAGAGAATGCTTAAGCCTCTCTCCAGAGAAACTTAATAATTTGTTGAAATAAAGTCGGAGTTCTTTTGTTTGATTGTGGCTTTCAGGTAGTCCAATAATTCTTAAATTATGTCTCTTCAGTCTTTTTTCCTAGGTCTATTGTTTTCCTTCCAATGAGATAGTTCACATTTTCTTCTTTTGATTTTGTTTTATTGTTTCTTGATGTTTCACGAAGTCATTAGCTTACACTTGCCCAATTCTAATTTTTTGAAGAATTGTTTTCTTTAGTGAAGTTTCGTACCTCTTTTTCCATTTGGCCGCTTCTACTTTTTGAGGAGTTCTTTTTTTTTAGTGAACCTTTGAACCTCTTTTTCCATTTGGTCAATTCTCTTCAGTGTTTTTGTGTTCCTCTTTTACCATTTAGTTTATTCTGGTTTTTTAAGGTGTTATTTTCTTGTGCCTCCTTTACCAAGCTGTTGAGTCTTTTTTCATGATTATCTTGTGTCATTCTTATTTCTTTCCCCAATTTTTCCTCTACCTGTCTTATTTAATTTTTAAAGTCTTTTAAAGACTCTTCCAGGAATTCTTTTTGTTTCACCTCATCCTTTTGTTAGCTCTGCCATTCCAGAATTAGTTTGGGGGCATTCTTTTAGTGTTGTTTGGAGGGGAATTTGGCAAGATTCAGGTGAGTTCCTGCCTTTACTCCACCATCTTGGCTCTCTCCCTCTAAGAGTCTTGATATTACTTTGCCTATTATCAAGGGCAGCTGGTACTTCAGCAGATAGAGTGCCACACCAAGTCAATGAGGACTTAAATTCAAATCCAACCTCAGTCCCTTGCTAACTGTGTGAGTCAGGGCAAACCATTTAACCTCTGTTTATTTCAATCTCTTCACTTGTAAAATGGGAATAATAACAACATCTACCTATCAGGGTTGTTGTAGAAATCAAATGAAATGCTGTTTGTAAAAAGTGCCTGGCACAGAGTAAACATGTCCAGCGCCTTTATTTAAACAGGGAAGTTTTTCTCCCCATTTCCCACCAGCAGTACTGCTCTTAGAATTCTCTGGACTGAGTACTTCCCCCCATCCTTATTCAGCTTCCTTTTGTGCATTATCTTTCTCTGTTAGATTATAAGCTCTTTGAAAACAGATCTGTCTTTGTTTTCATTTGTACTTGTATCCCCAGCACTTAGTACAGTTTATGACGCATAGTAGGCATTTAGTAACTGTTTATTGACTGGCATATGCCTGACCTTAATCAATCTAGATCTAGGAGGTGACACTAGGAAGAATGAGCAGATCCATAGGTTAGGATTGTGCTCTCATGCAGAATCAGAGAGTCCTAGATGTTTGAAGATAAGCAGAACCTTAGAAAAGCTTGAAGAGAACATTAGAAGAGACTTATGTAAGCCTGTTTTAAGGATATGAAAGAATTCAGAGAGTAGTGGATAGGTGTCTAGCTTTGAAGCCAAGAAGACTGAGATTCAAATCAAATCCCTCTTCTGCCACCTGTTGGCTTTTTGACCTTAGACAAACATTTAACCCCTTCAGCTGTCTAAGATTATAGGTGGTCATGAAACTTCCAGCCTTCATCTATACGGGGAGTTTCCTTGGAATTGAAATCGCAGGTCTACTCTCTATCTCTCCTTTAAGGGATAATAAAAGCAGCAGTGATCCCTTCTTCCCCTGCCCCTCATTGCTCCCCACCCCACCAACACAGTGTCCTTTCTGGGTTAAAAATAATTATTTTATATGAAATAATAAATATCAAAATAAAACAATTATTTCAATTTTAACACCTCTTTGTTATTTGGGGAGGGGGGGGAAATCCTAGTATAAGCAGCAAAGACAGCCAGAAATTCCTAAAGTGATCATTGAGAAACAGACATCAAAGGGATGGCAGAAGTCCATGGTCTTGAAAAAAGAAACCAGCCTCTGGTAAAGTCTTAGCAGTAACCAGCTGGGTATTGTCACTGACAGCAAACTTCACACCAAGATCTAGGTTCCACATAAGCCGTTTGAGCTTCCATTCCCTAATAACAGAGAGCAAAGCCCCTTGAAAACTGTTGCTCACTCTTGAAACAGTATGCATCTGACAGATTAAAGGAAAGCATGCCAGGAAAGCCTACCCAACTAGCCAGCCAGTCTTCTGGAATGCTCAGCCATGGAAACTTGCTCCAAACCCAGAAGCCATTCAAAAATATCCCTAGCACTGAGCAACTAAGGACCTGGGGATTACTACTGATGAATTGTGATTAGTTAACTTTCCATAAGGAAAGAAAGCAGGGCTTTGATGGACTGGCAATTCCATAATAAGGCCAATCTTTTTTGCATCAATGTTTTTTTACATCAAGGGAATGAGATCAGCCTGATATTGTGGAATTAACCCTGGATTTGGAATCAGAGGACTTGAGGTTGAATTACAACACTACTATTATTATGAGTGGTCTTGGGTAAGTCACTTAAACTTTCTATGCCTCAGTTTAAATGGGAGAGTTGAATTAGAGTCCACTCAAGGTGCCTTTTAGCTCTAAATACCATGATCCTGTGAAACAAGAGAAAAAGGAAACCACAGAAGAAAAGAAGGTGGGGAGATGCATCAATGACCAATTGAGATTAGAAGCAGCAAGGAAGGAAGTCAGTTTGAGACACTCTGAAAACTAAAAAGATGAACCAACAGAAGATAGGACAGATCTGGAGTCTGAAGGGCCAACCATCACCAGCATATCAATCTCCCCTCAAGGCAACAGTGGGCAAAGCTCCTGGAACACACATAAGACAATTCAGGAGTCATTGTATTCATGGGGAAATGGCAAGCTAAGTCACCTAGCCTATACCTTTGGTACTATTAAATAATTTAGCAAGGCTGGAATATGTGAAGTCAATTTTAGAAACTTTGCCAGCAAAAAACAGATCATAAAAAAAATCAATCATACAACTTAGGAAGGATATTGGTAAGCTGAAGGGTTTCTGGGATAATGAAGGGCCTGGAGGTCATGCCATATGTCAATTGGTTGAAGGAATCAGGGATATTTACTTAGCCTGGAAATGAGAAGACTTGAAAGATTCATTAGATCCAAGTATTCAAAGAGGTGAACAATGGAAGAGAGATCACACTTGTCCTGCTCAGTCTTGGGGTCAGAACTAAAAGAAATGGGTAAAAATCGTAGAACCAAATTTAACTTGATTGTGGCAGAAAAAAAGAGAGAGAAAATCCAAACTAAACTTCCTAGTGGTGAGAGCTATGCCAAAATGGAATGAATGGTTGCAATTTTGAGGTAGTGAGCTCCTCCTCTCTGGGGGTCTTTAAGCAAATGCTGGACAACCACTTTTCCAGGTCGTTGCAGAGAAATGTCTTGTTTAGCCGTGGTTTGGATGAGATGCCCGAAGAAGCCCTTTCTAACACCAAGAGTTGATGGTAAAATAAAGCTTGGCACATAAACATCCAGCTCTCTGAAACACTGGCCTACTCAAAACACTTCATTCTCCATAGGCACTAGAGAGCACAGAGCCTGGCACATAGGAGACACAATTAGTGTTTTTTGAATTGTAGTGGACAGCTGGGCTGCTGCACTAAGATGAACTTGCTTTAATCAATGAACCAATTAACAAACAAGCATTTATTAATCTCCTACTATGGTCCAGGCACTGTGTTGAGTTTAGGGAATTAAGAGTAGAAAAATGAAAGAATCTTTTCCTAAAGCAGCTTGTAACATCAACATAGGCATAAAACATTTATCAAATACGCACAGGTAACCTTGATGGGGAGGGCACTAGCAGCTGGGGAGACCAGGAAAGTTTTCATGAAGATGACATTAAAGATGAGTCTTCAAAGGGACCATAGAGACTAAAAAACTGAGGTGGCAAGGAATGGGAACAAGCATTTATTAAGCACCTACTATGTGCCAGGCAATGTACTAAGTGCTTTACAAATATTATCTTGTTTGATTCTAACACTCCTACAAGGTAGTTGCTGTTATGATCTCCAATTTACAATTAGGGAAACTGAAGCAGACAGATTGACTTGCCTGAGGTCACATAGCTAGTGACTCTGAGATTAGATTTGAACTCGGGTCTTCCTGACTATAGACCCCATGTTCTACCCACTGAGCCACCTCACTTCTGGAAGAGTATCATAGGTATGGGAGGTTTCGAATACAGAGGTATATGAACAGGAGATGTGGTATTAAGGGTAAGAGCCAGACAGGTCAGTTTGACTATATTACAGAGAAATAATGTGTAATGAGGCTAGAATGATAAAATGGGACCAATTTGTGGAACTTAAAACACCAGAAGAGCAGTTCATATTTCTTCCTAAAGTAATATGGAGCTTGTTGAGTAAACAGCAGTATAAAAATTCAGGAATTCTTGAAACAGATGAGAAATTTAATGTTTTTGTTAATGTGGGTGATAGATTAGTCAGTCAAGGGTCAATCACTTACTAAATGCTTTCTATGTGCCAGGCACTGAGTTAAGTGATGGTGACATGAAGAACAAGCAAAACCAACCTCTGCCCCTAAGGACCGTACATTCTAGTGGACATGAAAACTAGTAAAATGGTCCTCATAGGCTCACAGACTGAGAGCCAGAAGGGACCTTCAAGGTCATCAAGTCCAACCCCTTCATTTTACACAGCCAAATGACCTTGCCAAGGTCAACCCACCAGTAAGCCTCCCAGGCAGACTTCCTAACTCCTAACCCACTCAAAGTGGACTTGAGCTCTTTAAAACTATTTCATCTTAACAACTGTGGCTGTATCATTATCTTCACCTTATTAATGGAGAAACTGAGGCTCAGAAAGATGAGGGGATTGGGCCAAGTTGCCCAAGTGGTGAGTGGCAAAGCTGAGACTTCATGGAGTCCCTCCATGTCAAAATTAAAAATGTCTTTTGAAGTCACTGAGTCCAGGTCCCTTCATGGAAATACAAAAAGAGATAATGCGGTTTGTTCTCAAGGCAGAAGCAGGGTCTGAATCTTGGTCTTCCGACTCCAGAGTCAGCACTCTTTCCACAACACCATGATTTCTCACTGGACAAATGAAGTAAATGCAAAAATACAGAGCCAGAGAGAAAAAGTGAAAATGGTTAACAGGACCCCACAGACAGTATAACTTTGGGAGGGAGGGAGAAATGTTGGGGGTCAGGAAGTAAAGAATGTATCAATAACCACACCATTTTATTCTTCCTTCTCTCCCTTTCTTTTTTTGGGGGGGCTGGGGTTGAATTTGACTACAAAACAACTCATTAAATGTGAAACACCAAAGTCTCTGTATTTACAACCAGCCCAAAGAACGCCACCCCTAAATGTGCTCAGAACCAACTCAAAGGATGTCAATGCAGATGAAACAATCATGTCTACAGAGATCTCTGAAATCCTGTCCATAAGTGCAGACGACTCTGATTTCTGACAGTCTAACCCACTATGCTTTGAGCTGTCCTCAACGATGCCCAGAAAAAAACAAACAAAAATAGCCTTAATCAGAAAATAAGCTTGAAATATCATTTTTGCATTGGATGTTTTACCAGCTTCCTCCTGCCACCACGCTGAGTTTGAAAGCAATTGAGCACACATTACAGGGTGAAACTAAATTTTCTCTGAGCTCTGCACTGACCCTAAAAGCAGCAACACTCAACATGAAGCCCGTGTCACCATCACAAGATATTGCAGTTAAATATAGCACAAGCTGCGATGAGGAATGTCATAAACCAGCCGAGTGCCCAAGAGAGGCTCCAGGGAGGAAGGTCAAGGGCAGGATGCTGTCCATGGGCTAAAGGCTCATTTGGCCCTGCTTGTTTTCTTTTGAGATTTGAGATTTGTCCCAGAAATGCAGAAGGACTGGCCATCTATTCTCTGCTTATTTAAAGCAACTCTTAAGGAATTGTTTGTCCTTCCTCTACATCTTGATGCTGTTGTATTTGTAAAAGGAGGAAAATGTTGTGCTTCCTTATACAGAACTTCCAGACCTCTACACTACCACCCTACCCCGTAGCCTTTAGCTAGTTGGGAAAGCTACTTAACCTCTGTTTCCCTTTGTTTCTTTATCTGTAAAATGGAAGTAATAATAGCATTAGCTTCACAGGGTTGTTCTGAGGGTCATATGAGATTAGCTTATAATAACCCTATAAATGCTAGTTAGTGGTATTCTTATTATTGCCCCATCTTTATTTCATTATATTTACATATATTATGAGATTCATGGAACTGAAATGACTTCTTTCTTTAGAAAAAATTTTGTTTAAAGATTGGCTCTCGAAGAAGGAAAGAGTGTAGGTTAAGGAGAGAAATCTAGGTGATCTAAAGAAAATATCAATAAAAATCTTTCAAAATGATTTATTGCATTGGATTGAATTGAACTGAACTGGGGTGAATTGGATTGAGTTGAATTGGGTCAGACTGGGGGACTGGGTTGCACTGGGTTGAATTGGATTAGGTTAGGTAAGATTAGGTCGAGTGGATTATACGTGGGGTGTCTGTCATTGGACAAATCAACGACTTTAAACTATTTTGCAATGAAAACAAAGGAGCAGGTTGGCATCATTTGAATATGGAAGTTGAACTCTCCCTTTTTATTCTCTCAAAAGTAAGTAAAAACAGCTCATATTTTCTTCATTACCTAATTTCACAAGCTCATTTTATTCATGAATACTTCAGAGAAGAAGAAGAGTTGGGTATTGTTCTAAGGTGGGACTGAGTTGGACAGGTGGCACTGTGATGTCAATTCTCCCCATGAAAGTGTAGTAGGACAAGACATGCTGACCACGTTTCAGCATTATCTACTGATCTGAAATTCCACTGGAGCTTCATTCATGACTTGGTCTCAAGACTCTCATGGGCTGAGAGCTGTCCTTCTGTGGGAGTGGAAAGTGAAGTGGGACTCCTTTTACTAGCATAACTATTGCTACTACTGCTGCTATTACTATTACAACTACTAACAATTATAAATAATAATACTAATAGTAGCTAACATTTCTATAATGTTTTATTGTTTGAAGTGCCTTATGTATATTAGGTCTTTTGAAGGTCATAACAACTTTGTGTGTTGTTATTATCCCCATTTTACAGATAAAAAACTGAGACTCAGACATGTTATGTGAGTTACCCAGGGTCACACCTTATCTGAAGCAGAATTTGGATTCCACCCTTCCTGACTCCAAATCCAGCACACCATGACCCCTACCTGACTCAGTGACTACCAGACATCAAAGAAACCACCATTTCCCAATTAATGTTCAGTTGAATATGATGAAGCCCTTAAAGTTTCTAATTTTTAGTAAAAATTTTCTATTCATTTTCAATACTACTTGAATACCTTAAATAGCTATGATTTTATGAGCACAGAAGCCCCCCACCACCACCACTAACACAGATTGTAAATCCCTTCCTTTCATGCCTTGGTTGATGAGTGTAATGATGAGTTGGGAGAAAAAAAACACCACCATACAACCAAGCTTCTGACAATGAACTACTCTGTACCTAGCTGGGCTGACCTTTGGACAAAAGATAGTCTGTCCTGAGTGGAATGGAAGCTTCTGGAGGGCAAGTAATGGTTTTAATTTTGGCTTTGCAGCTCCTGCATCTACAATAGAGCTTTGCCCATGGTAGATCCTTAATAAATCATTTTTCAATTATTATAAATTTTTTGTCAGACTCAAATTCAAAGCTTTTCTAGCTTGATAGAGACTAGTGAGTATTCACACTCTTCTGTCATATCCTTCAAGAAAATCCAGTCATCTTCATACCATGATAAGCTTTTGGAGAAGGTCTTAAGTAGAAGATTTTTTTTTCTCGAACCTCAGACCATGTAAATTGAAAACAATGAATTTTAAAAGGCACATTCTGAATGGTCAATATTAAAAATTCATAGTAATCTTTGCATTAACTATCTCTAATGAAAGTCTGATACCTAACATAAAGGGAGTTAACCACAAACATATAGAACCAAGAGTCATTTCCTCACTGCATAATTGGTCAAAGGATATAAACAAACAATTCTCAAAAGATGATTCACCGACTATAAACAGGCATGTGAAAGATTGCTTCAAATTACTACTAATAGAAATGAAAATAAAAATACCTCAGAGGTCTTACCACACAAACAGCAAATTGGAAAAGTTGATGACAAAAGATGGAAATAGTGTTGGAGGAGTTGAGGGAAAATACACTAAATACATTGATGCTGGAGTTGTGAATTGATGCAACCATTCTTGAAATACAATTTATAATTATGCTAGGGAACTGTCTAAAATGTTCAAACTCCTTGACCAAGAAATCACATTGATTCCTTTCCCAAGGAAGTCCGGAACAAATATAAAGTCTCTATTTACACCAAAATAATCATGGTGGCACTCTCCTACTGGCAAATAACTGGAAGCAAAGTTGTGGCTCCTCATTTGGGGAAGAGCTAAGCAAACTGTTGAACAATGATATAATGGAATATCACCATGCTATTAGAAACATCAAACATGATGGATTTAGAGAAACCCAAAGAGATATAAGATAAGCTAATGCAAAAGGAAGTAAGAAGAACCAGGGAAACAATATACACAATGATCATGATAATGGAAATTGAAAGAAACAATAATAACAATACACTGAGAGCTTAACTAATATGATCAAACTTAGCCCTAAAAAAGAGATAGGAGAGTGAGCCTCCCTCCTCTCTTTGTAAAGCTGGGGGGCAATCAACGTTGAACAGTACATATACAGTCATAGTTGACTGATGAATTGATTAGTTTTCCTGAACTGTTTTTCCTCTTTTTAATTTTTTTAAACAACTGATAGCTTTTTCTGTGAGAGAAGGGAAAAGGAAATAAAGATAATGTCAAAAGTGTAATAAAATTAAAAGAAAAAACATTCATAGTAGAAAATAAAACTTCAGTGGTTTAAAAGAGATAATTATGTTGAACAAATTGTACTTTACGTATACGTACTCAGAGAATCGCTGAATTTCAGACTTGTAAGAGACCTCTATGTAAGGTAAACTAGTAAGATATTAGATCTAACTAGTCTAGTAAGATTTTAGTATCTAGTATTTAGTACTATTAAGATACTAAAATCTTACTAGACTAGTTAGGTCTAGTGTTCTTCATTCCTGAAAAATAATTCTCTTTACACACCTATGGAAATGGTCATCTAGCCTTTCCTTGAATACCTTCAATGATGGTGGGTATATGACCCCTGTCCCAGTGGTCTGTTCCCCTTGGGGATATCTCTGATTGTTCATAGTTTCTCCTGACATGGTGCTGTGATGGCTCTTCCTTGTGCCTGGAAGTCTCTCCTTCCTAATCTCTATCCTCCTAGCTTCCCTGGCTTCTTTAAAGTCTCAGCTCATGCCCTACCTCATGCTAGAAGCCTTTGCTAGCCTTCCTTAATCAGAGCGCTTTCCTCTGTTTATTTTTCCCAAACTATCTTTGTCAATTGCTTGTTGGTGCACAGTTGTTCGCATATCATCTCCCCCATCAGACTGTGACTGCCTTGAGAGCAGGGACTGTTTTTTGCCTTTCTTTGTATGCCCAGAATTTAGTCCGGTGCCTGATTTATCATAAGTGTTTCATAAATGCTTGTGGATTTACCTATATTTACTTTTTTGCACTTTCTACTCACTGCTCCTGGCTCTATCGCCTGAAGTCAAACACAATAAATTTTATTTCTCATCCATATGACATCCAATAAAATGCTTAAATACAGCTATCCCGTCCTCCCTGAATCTTCTTTTCTCCAGGATGGACACCTCTAGTTCCTTCAGCAAATCCTGCTTTTATCCTGGATAGTCAGTTTTATGTCTATGTCGTCTCTCTCATGAGAATCTAAGCTCCTTGAGAGCAGGGAGTATTTTTGCTTTTCTTTGTATATGCAGCCCTTAGAACAGTGTCCAATACGAAGTAAATGCTTTTGATTGGTTGACTGATTACTGTGACATGAACTCAAGGATCTTCACCGTTCTGATGACCTTTCTTGGAATGAGCATCACTGTCTTCTCTGTTCCAAACCTGATCTGACCAGGACAGCACAAGGTGAAGCTGTCACCTCCTCATTATCAGAAGCTATTTTTAGTGTAAGGAAACACTTCATCTAAATGCAAATGACTTCAAAATAGGGAACAGAAATCTGTTAATAATCTTACATTTTTTCTCTGATTCTTTAATTTTTTTAGCAAGCAAACGCAGAGAATATAATTATAACAACATTCATGTAGAAGATGGCAATAAAGCCATGGAAGCGAGGGGTTAAAAATAATGATGTACAAATTTAAAATTCTAAGTCATTTTCATCACACATGTATAAGATCACGAATCTTACAAATTACTCTTGTGTAAAAAAATTTTTAATGCATTCTTTTATAGGCTATAATAATCCTGCTTTTGTAGTTCACCTCCCTTTCCCAATATTTGTAAAGTGATATTTGTTGTGTATGACCTCTTTGTCAGTGCCCTACAACCTCTGACTGCCAGAGTACCATGACTTCTGCCATCAGCACGCCCAGGAGAAAGAGGAGAGTCAGAAAGAGAGAATCAGAAGGCATGATTCAGACACAGCTAGAGCAAACCTTGTAACACCAAGTCATCATTTTCCAAAGCCTTCCATGTTCTCTGTGTCCAAGAATTTGGACATCCTGGGAGCACTGGACACCATTCTAAGGACCAAATAAAGTGCCACTGACACACAAGGGAGGCTTCTCAGAGACAGCCTGCTCCATCATGAAGAGGGCTGTCCAGGCTCACCTCTCCCTCTTTCCCAACAAGTGACTTTCTGTAGCTGCACTAGAATGGACAGACCACACAGAGGTTTTGCTTTGTCTGCTTTCATCTGCTACTTAGAGGGCCCCTCAGTGGGTCTGAGAGATTGGCACAGTCCTAAGAGGTCTTGTCCACAGTGTGGCTGCCCTGGCTTCTCTTTTCTAAACAATTCCTTCAGTTGTTGGCTTTCTGGTGGGGCTGGTGCTTGGTTATAAGAGTGACTGAAGCTAGATTGGGATGGGGGGAGAGCATTAACAGGACAGATCTGGGTTCCAATCCTGCCTCTTATACTTTCCTTTATACACTGAGCAGCCTAGTCAAACTGGTCTTCTCCCTTCTCTCTCTCTCTCTCTCTCTCTCTCTCTCTCTCTCTCTCTCTCTCTCTCTCTCTCTCTCCCTCCCTCCCTCTCTCCTCATTTTTCTCTATCCCCTCTCCCTTCCCTCTCTCTCCCTTTCCCTCTGTCCTTCTCCTCCCTTGTCTCTTCTTCTTCTTCTCCTTCCCCCTCCTCCTCCTCTTCTCTCTGTCTTTCTCTGTCTGTCTCCCTCTCTCTGTGTTTCTCTCTCTTTCTCTCTCTCCTCTCTCCCCTCTTTCTCTGTCTCTCCTCTGCTTTCTCCTGTCCTTTTTTCTCTCTTCTTTTCTTTCTAATTTATAAGTCAGAGAAGAGGATGATGGAAGAACTCTAAACTTCTACCACATATAGTGTTTTAGGGTTTTTAAACACACACACACATACATGCACATACACACACACACACACACACACACAAACACATGCTGCCAATAGAATTTTGTCCATGAAAGGTTAAATTAAACAAAGGAAAACATTGGGTAAGCTTCTTGCAAGAGAAGCTTATTTCCTCTCCACCATTCATCTATAAAAATATACCACCCGGGCTTCCATGTAAACCACCAACACATCTTACAATAATGATTTCATTTACTTTAATCTTTCAAATACTACAAATTTGTCATGAAACATTTTGAAAGCCAATGGGACAAAAGACAAATCCACTTTCTGACTCTCCTCTTCGCTGTGAAGATGCATCAGAGGCTGAAAGAATTTCCTCTTCTAGACCATGAAGAAGAACAATGGGAGGCTTAATTGGTGAAATAAACTGAAGTCGTTTTCTAAGAGGCGTAAATTTATCTCTACTAGGCAAACACAGCCACGTCTGCTTCTTGGAACAAAATTTTAAAATGCTAAATAGCTGGCTATATTTAGGTTTTCACTGAGCACTGATTAAGTTTTCTAGGCTTCATCCACTGGTGTTATTAGGCAATGGGAGAAACCTGAGCTCTCATTTTCATTGATTATCAATTCTAATTACTTTTCAAATGAAGGAACTGGACATTTAAAGGAATCCTAGGGGTAGGCTCTCCACTAACTGAATTCTAAGCCTTCTAAGATTTAGTGCACCGTTTGTAGAGCTGCTTTGTATGAAAAAGAATGTGTTGCTGTGATAATCTGGTGATGAACCTCTCCAACCTTGGCTTGGCTGGTTTCCAAACATATAGAGGTCCTCTCTGAGCCTGTCTTTGGAGCTTTTCCAGCTTGGTACAACCAGACAAAGCTTGAATTCCTTTGGCATAACCATTGACAACCTAGGACTCTCTCTACACTATGAAGGAGTAGCTTGGCGAGTTTCAAGGGATAGTGACCAGACTTGTAATTTTGTTAGTTTAGGAACAGCTGGCTGGCTCCCGGGCTATGGTATAGGAGTCAGAGGTAGGAAGACGAGCTCAGAAGTGGCCTCTGACTCTTACTAGCTGTGTGACCCTGGGCAAGCCTCTTGAACTCCCAGTGTCTCAGTTTGCTCATCTGGAAAATGGCGATAGTAATAACATGTACCTCAGGGCTGTTGTGAAAAACAAATGAGTTAATACATATAGTGCACTTTGCAGACCTGAAAGTCCTAAATAATGCTATTGTTGTTAAACTCCCAGTACAGATAGACACTTTGCAACCTATAGTCTTATAGATCAAATGAAATCACGTGTGTAAAGCACTTAGCCCCATGCCTGGCCCACAGTAGGCACCTAAAAAATACTTCTTCCCCCTTCCCTTCCCTTAAAGAATTACCAAGAACACTGAGAGTTTGGGTGACTTGCTGGGGTCACACAGACAGTATGTATTAAAGTCAAGACTTGAACCCAGGTCTTCTTGGCTTCCAGGCCAGCTCTCAGCCCAGTATGCCATGTCAACTGTTAAAGGGAATTAATAGCTAAATAATGGTACTTTTGCTTTTAAGAAAGTTTTCCCTATATCTTTAGCATGAAATCCTGATAACAGGCTACAAGAAAGAAATTTGGAAAGAAATGTGGAAGAAGAATTTGAATTGATCTGTTCAGCTGCCAAGGGCAGAGCTAGGGTCATAATAGAAGTGACCAAGAAGCCAATTTATTCTTGATGTTGGAAAAATCTTCCCAATCATTAAGGCTGACCCAAAGTGGAATGGGTGAATCCAAGAGGTAGAGGGTCTGTTCTTGATGTGGAAGTCTTTGAGCAGAGGCTGGTTCGTCACCTAGGTTACCTGTCAGCTAGGTTATGTTGGAGGATTCCTTTCAGGTATGGCTCAGATTAGATAAGGTCGCTTCCACTCTGAAATTTTCTGACCTCATTACTCTTACCATCCCTCAGCTTTGCTCCGCTCCACAATTGTGTGTCTTTCCAACAAATATGCCTAGATTAGCAAAGGTCCACAGTTAGTACTGTTTATAAAGGCAAAATAAACATTTAAAACAAAGAAAGGCAAATAAACTTTCTCTGCATCAGGAGGAAAACGCTATAAGCTCCTATAAAGGAGTCTGACAGGGAGAAAGGAAATGCAGAATTAGCACCTTGTGGTCTGTAGTGGGAAGGGACATTTTCAGCAATACACTATCTATCCCAATACTCTCTGTGCCATATTATCCCATACCAACTTACTTCTGGAATCTTTGTTTCACTAGTTGTGAGGTCTGTCTCTGTCTGTGCTTCTGGTCTCCTAGATGCATGAAGCTTTCTTAGGGCCTCCCATTTCTCTGGCTTTGTACATCTTCCATCCCTTTCATCAGGGAGCCAGGTTCCCTCTTAAACCCAGTACCTGACTGGTCTCACTCAAACACATTGGGCAATTTTTGTCTCTACCATCTCCAGCTTTAGACTCAGGTGCTGCAATACTGCTGGGCTTTTTCAGAAAGAACAGGAATCCTTACCTTAGAATTGGAAGGAACCTCCCCAGTTCTGTTCCCTAGAGGCCTCAACTGTGAGGCTTACCATTGGCCAGAAGCTTTGACAAGGCAAATAAATTACCTTCATTCTTAGCCTTTCCTTTAACAACTTTTCCCTGGGATAGAGGTTGACCCTGCCAGTGAGAGACCTCAACCATATTTTTGATGACTGCCAGTCCTCAAATCTTCATTCCTATAGAAAAAGTGATAGTGATCACTTGCTCAATAATCATCAAATAACCTTAGAGTTCAGATTTTCCCAGTTTTTTTTAACTCTAAATCTCTCCTGGTGGTCCATGCAAATGAGTGGGTGAGGTAATAGTAAGGAGGCAATCTGTCTGGGGCAAATCCATCTGCAGTCTGAATAGGACATACCTTTACATCTCTGTTACTTGCCTTTGTATCCTGAAGACTTGTCCAAGTCCTGAAAAGGACACATCCTTACACAAGGAAAAACTTTCTAACAATTGGGCTAATATATACATAAAAATAGTTATAGTGGCTTTTTTATAGTAGAAAAGAACTAGAAACTAAGAGGGTATAGCCATTCATCAGGAAATTACCAAATTATGGTTTATCCATGTAATAGAATACTACTGTGTCACAAGACATGATTCAGAGAAAAATGAGATGACTTGTTTGATCTAACACAGAGTGAAGTGAGCAGGTCCAAGACAATAATCCATACAATAACAACAACATTGTGAAAGTCAAACAACTTTAAAAGGCTTAAGAACTCTAATCAGCTCAAAGCCTGCCATGATATCAGAGGACTGATGATGAGTCCTTCTACCCACTTCCTGCCAAGAGAAGTGTTGAACTTAAGAGGCCGAATTACACAAAAGTTCTCAAATTGGCCAGTGTCAGAATTGATTTTGATTAGTTATACATATTTGTTACAATGACCTTTCTTTGTTCTCTCTTTTTCATTTGGGGGGGAGTGAAATAGAGAAAAAAATGAGTGCTTATTGGTTGAAAAAAATTAAATCCAATTTAAAAAACCCGAGCAATTGATTGGGCTCATGTATGAGGTAGCTTTCTTCTCACTGAAGAACTTCAAGCAAGGACTGGATGATCCCTAGTCAGGTACATTCTAGGGAGGCTACTTAGGCAGGCATTAGTTGGCCTTTTAGGTCCCTTTGAGTTCTTAGATTCTCTGATTTTTTGCCTCCCAACAAAACATTCAAGCTTCTTCTTCATTATCTATGTGGTCCCATGCCACCTTTCCAACTTTTTTTCCCATTATTCTTCAACTTTTTATGCTCCAGGGGTTGGCTGCATCACTGTCTTGTAGACTTGACATACTTCCTCTTCATCTACTTGCATAGAGAATCCTGCCATTCCCCTCTGCCTCATGAAATCCTGAGCATTCTTCAAGGTTCAATTCAAGGTTCTCTTCTGTTTTCTTGGCTAGTTCAGCTTTCACTGACCTCCCCCTTCCCTCAGTTTCTTCAGAATTTGCTGCCATAAAATTAGCTCTGAATTATGTGCCAGCATCTCTTTTTCTGTGTTGTTCCATGCCTGTTACTTTCTCCAACAAGGCTGAACACAAGACCAGACTCCATATTGTATCCTCTTTGTAACTCCTCCACAACACATAGGTCAGTGTTGAGTCCATATAAATCACTAAAAAAAAAAAAAAAAACACTTGTCAAATGATTGATGGATTGGTTCGCTTCTGGTGACATGACAAGTTCTATTCAGTACACAATATACACTACGTAGAGTTATATTGTCCAGTACTAACCAAGGCCTCTTGAGCTGACAGTTATTCCTAAAATGTCAGCATGATATAGTGGAGAGCACTGGATTTGAAATTAAAAGACAGCAGGTTCAAATCCTGGCTCTGTCACTTCCTACCTGTATAGGAAATGATGAAATCATTTCACTTCCTGGTCTTTTTTCCCTCTGATTTCTAAAGTTCTTTCCAGTTCTAAATTCTATGAACTCCAAATAGAATGATAATAGCCTGGCTCTGTTGTGTTTTACCTGAATTCTGAATCGTAGAATGGCATTTCCGCAACTGAGAGTGTCCTTTTCTCCTCCTTTGACTTCAAACAGAATTTTCTTTCCTTCTCCGGAAGATTAATTGACCATTTGCTTGTTCATTGGACAACGATCCAAGGCATTAAAATACAAAGAAAAAGAAGAACCAGAAGGGCAAGACAATTTAGGAGATTACTTGGGAGGTGCATTAGGATGTCAACAGGAAAGACAGAAGATGACAGAAAGGAAAGATGCCATCACTCTGAATGGTCACTTGGAAATACGCCATCCTGAAACATCTTTCAGTCTCGTTCCATTTGGAGGATGCTTCCCTATGCTGACTTCGTGTGTTTTATGCTAATTAGCCTAAGCTGACATTCCTTTTACCTTTGAAATTAATAGGCAGCCTAATAGATGCGAGGTTAATGGAAGATCTTCTCCACCTTCGATTTGCGACTTGGCATTCCTCCTCCAACCCCACTTTTGTTGGCAGAGACAATTGTGTTTCCGAAATTTCCTGAAATGGGTGTGATGTCTATTCCTATCAACCAATTTGTGAAATCTCCTAACGGGCCATAATTTCATTGTTGTTGCAGAAACAGTACACATCTTTGTAAGTGCCTCTGTAGCCATCGGGTTCACTTCTCTCTTAGTATGGAACAAGGAAAGACATCTGTGAGTATGAGGCAAGTACCCCAGCCACTAGTGCAAGCCATCCTTAAACTGCTCCATCTTACACACACACACACACACACACACACACACACACACACACACACACACACACATTGTGTCAATGGGGGTATAGACAAAATGTGATTATATCACCCTTTTTTGAGTGCCTAATTCCATCCTGTGCTTGTTTATGGCTCTGGCATATCCTAAAATGGTACTTTTACTCTTTTTTATCCCTTTCTTTTCATTTTCTCACAAATATCCTAACTCTTTTGTTGGAGGCAAAGAGAGAGGGGCCCTGTATCTTCCTTTAATATCATGAATGATTCCATCTTAGAAACTGGTTTCCTTTCCTTGTAAAGTAGGGCATCGTATTTTGCTTAGTCTTGATCTCCATAAGCTCGCCTCACTTTTGTCCTTCCTGCTAGGTAAAACAGAGAGTCTGGTTTCTGGTAAACACTAATAAAGTTCTGCATCAGGGTGAAATTCAAATTAGCCTACCTGCAAGGCTAATGCTAATAGAAGCCAGCTGCTCTTGCTGAGAGTATAAAAGATTCTTTCTATCCCTACAGAAGAAACTTCTTTCTTAAAGTCTCTCTCTCTCTCTCTCTCTCTCTCTCTCCTCTCTCTCTCTCTCTCTCTCTCTCCTCTCTCTCTCTCTCTCTCTCTCTCTCTCTCTCTCTCTCTCTCTCTCTCTCTCTCTCTCTCTGTGTGTGTGTGTGTGTGTGTGTGTTTAGTGTTCCAAAAATAAAGCTCCTACTGCCCAAGCTTTAAATTGCAAGATGTGGTCCTTTTTGCCCAGACAACCCTTTGCCCTACTTCCATCATTATATATTAGGAGTACAATTATAGTACATAGGAAGTGACCATCTGGTTAAGCTGGTTGCAGAGAATGAGACTTTAATTTGGGAACCACAGCTCAAGATAAAGGGATGATGTACTTGTGGTCATGGGTGGAGTTCATTGAACAAAGGCTTGAAGAATGAAACTCTGAAGGAGAGGATTTCTACTTTAAAAAGAGAAAGGGAGAGAGAGACGTGCCCGTACATATCAAGCCGGAATACAAAATAATGTAACAAGCACAACACATTATCAAAGAGCAGGCTCACTAATTCTTAGGAAACGAAATTCTTAGGAAAAGAAACAACACCCCTTAGATGTCTACGTTCAAATGCCCAAAAGTATTGGCAATAAATAACATGCACTAAAGGCCATAATGCCTTTATATATATTCAATTCCACAGGTTTCAGAAGTCATCAAAAACGGTACAACTGGAGCTTTGCATCAGGGCACCAAATTCAGAGCACACTTTTATCCAAACTTCAGTAGCATAGAAATAAACCTTAACAAGTTGTCCAGCTGAATCAACTTTTATCAGGTACCTATTATGTGTCAGGCAGTGTGCTAAGTACTGAGGATACAAAGAAAGGAAAAAAAAATCTCTGTTCTCAAGAGCCTCACAGTCTGATAGGTGAGAGAATATTTAAACATCTAAGTTCAAACAAGTTAAAAACAGGATAAACTGGAGATGATCAACAGAGACAAAGTACTAGCATTAAAGGGGAATTGGGAAAAGGCTTCTTGCCAAATCTAGGACCTTTTCCCCTGCACCATGCTGCACCTGCAGCATGGGTTCAAATCCTGGCTTTACTACTTACTCCTTAAATAGCTCAAACAAGTCACTTTAACCTCAAGCATAACTGGTTAAAATAGAAAGCTGACAGGTGGTGGACTCCTGCCTTCCTCCTTCCAACCCCATTCAACCAAGGATAGATTTTGACATTTGTCCAAAATGTAATTTATGCTACTTGCTTTGGGCACACAATTTCCTAGTCAAAGCTCTGGATAGTGCCCTGCCTTGATGAAAGGAAATTCATCAGTAGGAAAGGCTATGGAAGCGAGCTACTTCCCCTTTTGCAGCAGATACAAATTAAAAGATTCTACAATTTTGAGCTGGAAGGGGTCTTAGAGATCGAGTCCAACAGCCTCGTTTTACAGGCAATGACACTGACTCCCAGAAAAGTCATGATTTGTCAAGGTCAGGATTGGGAGCCTGGGTCTCTGAACTCAAGCTCAAAACTCTTTTCACTATAGCACACTGATGAAAGAAAACTAAATAACTTGTAGAAAATACACATACTGGAATGGGAACGAATGGTGGAGAGCATTTAGGTAAGGACTGATGAGTGAAAAATCAGAAATAATGTATTATATTAGGGGTAGGTACTGGACCTGTGGTTTCAGTAGTATAAAGAACTCTCCATGAGGGAACTCCCTTTATCAATGTAAGTAACTACCCATCCTAGAACCTACAATTTTAGCCAGTTGTCTGGAGGACTGAAATGAAGTTTGCTCAGGGTCACATATCCAGGAGGAGTCAAAAGTAGGACTTGAACCCAGGTCCTCTAGACTTCAAGACCAACTCTCTACCTTTACACTGTTGCTTCTCTCTATTATTATATTAATAAACATCATATTAAGGGAGTTAGGAGTATACTAAAGGCCACTGGGACAAAAGGAAGACATAGATGATGACTTCACAAATCAAAATCATAAGCCTAATACAGAAATATTTCAATTCTCCAGGTATCTACTGGATCTCTGTGTCTCCGCTAATAGCAGAGCAGCTGGTAACATCTTGATTTGCCTCCTGTGTACCATAGACTACAAGATCCTCTGAGACCCCACAAGTCTATATCTGCTGCTGAGAAACAATCTTGAGGTTTAGAGCCACCAGTGTTTTGCCATCCTAGAAAAATAGCCTCTTAACTTCCCTAGACCTGCTTTAATTTTTCATTTTGTAAAACAATGGGCTTAAACTTCTTATGGTCCCCTTTACCTACTGGTAGAGAAAAGATAGTAATGGGGAAATGGGGAAATATCAGACATTAACAAATTCAATCTAAGTCAAGTAAGTGCAAAGATGGAAAATCAAGGATGCTTTTAAGCATCTGAGAGTCTATTAGGGAGGCATGACACATAGGAAATTGTTTTTTTAATTTTGAACTTAATGAACACCAAATACAATAAATATTTTCATATGCAGAGTAAAATAGAAAAAGAGATTGTACATCAAATTGTAAATCTCAAATATGTCAAGTTGGCTTTCCCTTTTGAATATATGAAGAATTCAATAAGCAACTTTCAAATCTTTCTGGCTTATACTCATTTTCTTGTGATCTTCCTCTTCTGTGCATTTAGAAAAATGTTTCAGGGACCTTCCCCCTTTCCTTCTTTTTTTTTTTTCAGCTGGAAGGAACAGGGAGGACTTCATGGAAGAGGTGATATCTGAGGTGAAGCTTGGAGGAGAAGAAATTATAACAGAAAGAAATGAGAGTGAAATTCCTCAGGAGGGTAACTCATAACCCAGCAGCCCAAGCTTGGGGCTTGCAGAAATCAGGTTCATTTTGGTCAGTGGCTCTTTTGACTGTTGGCTCTCCCTATCTTAGAGTTTCCTCTGAAAAATCTCCAAAGATAGCCTGAATATAACTTCTGTCTAGGTCTCCTACATGTGAGTAAAATGGCCACCAGTTCCTGTGCAGGTATTAAAGGCAGATCCATCATAAGGCAGCCTGTTATTTTATCCCATAAAAAATTAAGAAAACTCACAAAGAACTTATATAATTGATAAACAATGGATCCAATTCCTTCCCTTTCTGGTGAATTCCACCTTCCTCCTATCGAGTCCCACAACTCTGAACATTACCCTGTGGTTTAGTGTTGGGACTGGAAGCTCAATTCCGTGTGGACAGTCTTGGGCAGGTAAAAGTGGGACTTCTAAATCTTAGAGTCTTACGAGGCCCTCCATGAACAGCGGGGGTTCGAGAAGGTCAGACTGAGCTAGCTCGGCTAGCTCGGGTATTTCCGCCTCTCCCCCGGAGATACCTGATGGGTGGAGTCTCCCTGCCCTCGAGGTCGTCCCGGATTGGAGCACACCTAGTTACCTAACAGCATGGTATTGAGATGCAAACTGTGTGGCTGAAGATTAAGTAGGATTGAGGAAGCCAGAAAGCTCTCTTAGCAGTGTGGAGCCAAGAGGACAGTAGGGCTCCGCTTCTTTTCTTTCCTCTCTCCCCTCCCCCTCTCTCCCTGCTTGTACTTCTACTTCCAATCCCTTAAGCTTAGCCTCCTTAGGAAATCTCCCCCTCTTCCTCCTAAGGAAGACTTCCCCATGCACTTGTAACCGATTCCCTGGAATAAAGCTCAACCCCTGTTCGACTCTGGAACGTCCTTTCTCTCATATGTGCATCCGGCGTGGCCAGCCGAAGACCTGGGACAGGTAGGAAAGACTCGGGTAGCCCAATACAGGCCTCTAGGCTTGGCAGTTTAGTCTGTCCTTGGAAAGGAAATCAGCTTGCAGTTGCTGGAGAGGTGAAGTCTGAACTTTCTGGTGAGTCGCTCTGCTGCACCCAGGCCTCCAGCCTGTTCTAAGAGTTCAGAATGGAAGAAAGCAAACTTACAATTGCTTGAGAATCATCCCCCTTCCCATCAAAGCAGAGCTGTCCAGATAGATAGGTCGCCACAGTAGCAGAGGGTAGAATCGTGTTTTTTGGTCCCTCACATCATGGCTCAGTTTCCTCAGCTGCCCTCTTGGGTGCCACAGGCATGAGATTTTTTTCTCCAGAGGCTGATGCTGCTGATACTTCTCTTACTAGAAAGCTAAATTCCAAGACCTTCTCTCCAAGAAGATGGTTCACAGGAGATGGCAGGGTGAGTTTGGAGAACAAACTAGTCATCTGGCTCATCTGGAATGTTCATGAAGAGGAGTTATTTACAACAAGAATTGAAAGATATGTTGGAGACATACTGTGGGGGACCAGAAATGCTGAGCTAGACGTTTGTATTTTACTCTACAAGCAATAGATAATTACAGAAAATTATTGAATAGGGAAATAATATGCTCCAACTTGAGCATCAGGACAGTGATTTTTGGCTACTATTTGAAGGATGGACTGAAGGGGGACATGGAGGTCAGATAATAAAATTAGGATTAATACAATGCTTTAACGTTTATAAGTACTTTATATCTCATTTGATCCTCACAACAATCCTTAGAGGGAGAAGCTATCATTATCCCCATTTTACTGATAAGGAAACTGAGGCAGGCAGGTTAAGTTAACTGCTCAAGATCACACAGCTTGAGGCAGAATTTGAATTCAGGCATTTCTGACTCCAAGTTAAGCATTTTAATCACCGCACCTCCTGGTGGTCTCTAAGGTCAAGAGACTTGGACAACATTCTAAGCCAAGGATAAGGATCTAAGCTAAAGTGGTGAGACTGAGATGAAAACACTCCAACAAGCCTAGAGCGGGGAAGCGAATATTCAGTAAGAAAAGAATTCAACGGGCAAAAATCCAACACTACGCATATAGAAATCATATTTTCAAAGATGTTACATTTCATTTCTAAGGGTCTAATTTTCTCCTGAAAGACTACTGATCAAGCGTACTATCTGCCTCCAGAGAAAGAACTGATATTGTTTGCCTACAGACTGAAACCTGCTATTTTCACTTTCTTTTATTCAAGTCTTCTTGTACAAAATGACTAATATGGAAATGCTTTACGTAATTACACAATTACCTGTATCTGATCATTTACTGTCTCAGGGAGGGGGGAAGGGAAGGAAAAGAGGACTGGAGGGATAGCATTTGAAACTCAAAACTTCAAATAGAAATGCTATAAAAACTGAAAAGAAAAAGAATTCAGTTTTGACCAAGACCCGCATGAATGAATGAATGCTATACATTAGTCCCAGAGTCTTTTCACATAAAAACTTCTATTGACTTGTTGTCAAGCCATAAACACACAATAAAAATTAAAATATTTAATCTATATTTAATATTTTAGTTTGTATTCTGCTGAGTTGGTATTTTTTTAAATCCAGTGTTTAGCAAATTCTATGTGTTATGTTTCCTGTATATATATATGCTTATGTTTTGTTGGTATGTGTGTGGTATGTGTGTGTGTGCATGTGTGTGTGTGTGTTGTGGGGGATAACATTTTATTTCATCTTCTATTTCAGCTCCATTTTCTACCTGTAGCAAAATGCCCTCTCACACAGTGTGCCTCAAAGCTTGAAGGGACTGCAGAGGGCATGTAATAGCTACCTTCCAGGGTGACTGGGACACTCCTGAGCTCATGTGATCAGGGATAGAAAGTCCTTCAGAAGCATTCAATTGCTAAAAATGGCAGCCAGCATCATCAGCATCATTAGTTTAACATCCACTATTTTTATAGATAGTGAAACTGAGACCCGGAGATCACATGATCATGATTTAGAACTGGAAGTTACATTAGAAGTTGTGTTATAGCGATTTGGAGGACTTGGTTTCAAATCCAGGCTTTTCAGCTTCATTCCTTGGGCAAATGGCTACCTCTCTGGGCTTCAGCAAACTCATCTGTAAAATGGGAGGTTGTACTCTATGACCTCTAAGGTCCCTTCTATCTTTAAAAATATGAGCTTCTTAGATCATCTACTGAGGTTTACATATTGAAACATGAGTCTGAGAGAGATGAAGTGACTGACTTTCAAGGTCACATAGGCAGTAAATATTAGAGTTTGGATGGGAGCCCAGTCCCCTGTAAAATCCCACATCCTTTCTACTACCACGCAACTTCGAAGTCTTCTTTACCACAAAGGTGGATGTCAGGACCGGTTGAATTCCCAATTTAAAGTCTTTGAATAACCCAGGTAAGTGATTTATGCTTTCTCACACCATAAGCCAGGGCTACGGGTGGGTAGATGGGGGAATCAGAAAGAAAATCCACTTTCCCCGAATGTTGTGTAAATCTTTTTTTTAACTGACGCCTTCTGTCCAAAAGATATTCCTAATATGAAGTGTGAATGAAGTGGTTGGTATGTTAAGGGATCGTAATGATAATAACTGATATTTAAATAGTGACATAAAGTTTGCAAATGTTCACATCCCTTATCTCATCTGGTCCTCACAACCATAGGTACAGGTATGATTGTCCCATTTTATAAGGAAAGTGTTTGAGGTTCAAGGATTTGTGCATGGTCACACAGCAAATTTCATAGGTGAAATTCAAACTCAGTTCTTTCCTGACTCCAAGTTCAGAGATCTCTCCATTGTATAAGGATTAGAGAAACTAAGTGATGTGCCCAAAGTGGCAAAGCTCATTATACTTTTCATTCATCTTTATTGTTTTCTTTTCTCTTTCTCCCTCCTTGATTAATGAAAACAGTACCACATGAGAACTTCAGAACAATCAAAGAATGGGGTGTCAGTCCGACATTCCCATTGGCTCAAGTGTCTATATGGAGCCTTTCTCAATCCCCATAGCTGCTAATACTTTGCCCCCAAAATGGTGTGTGTGAGAGAGAGAAAGAGAGAGAAAGAAAAAGAGAGAAAAACATAGAGAGTGCACACTCTGGCCTCACCCTCCCAGACCTAGCTGACTGTATCTTCCTTTCAGGATCCTAGGGTTAGGGAGCACTTTGAGAGGCTAGAGAAGATCTCTTCTCTTATATCATCAACTTTAACCCCTATGGTTTTACTCCTCTCCCTGTCATGGGCCAGTGACTAGTTTCCCAATTCCATTTAACCACTTAGCATCAATTAGCTTTGACAAAGGGATAAAGTAATAACTGTATTATGCATGCTATGATAGACTATATATAACTTTGCTCATATAGTAATAACAAAAGTACAAATAGCTCCTTCAAGACTGTGGGGGCACACGCTTCCTTTCCCAAGTTGGTCTCTGGTGAGAATGGGCTCACTTCTAGGATAGTTTTTATATATCACTGGTCCCCTCAAGTTCACCAAACATGGCCCTGATGCCAGGTGAGCCCTTACCTTAGCTACTGATGGACTGGGTTACTCCCAAAGGTCACTGCTTGGTCCTCAGGATGTTGACACTACAAAACCTGGACTCCAGGACACTACTCTCCTGACCTTTTGAAACTTACAAGGTAGGAGTCTCCAATCCTTTTACCTAAAATGAAAAAAAAGTGAAAGGTGAAAGGACTGAGACTCATTTACATAGGGTCACATGCTGACCCCAGCAGGTGGAAGGCCCAAGAGCTCTCTCCTTTACAGCATTGTCTCTTACCACATGCCATCATCAGAATCAAACCAGGAGAGTGTGACTGACAAACAGAAAGGAGCTGAGGGGAAAACAGCCAGTGGTCTGGATGCTAGGGAGTTTGGAAAGCATTCCCATATCTAAGCGAGCAGTTAGGTGGCACCATAGTGCACAGAGTGCCAAACCTGGAGTCAGGAAGACTCCTCTTCCTGATTTCAAATTTGGCCTTAGATATTTACTAACTGTGTGACACTGGGCAAGTCACTTAACCCTATTTGCCTCAGTTTCCTCATCTGCAAAATAAGCTGGGAAAGGAAATGGTAAACCATTGCAGTATCTTTGTCAAGAAAACTTCCAAATGGGGTCATGAAGAGTCAGACATGAGTGAAAATGACTGAATATCAACAAAAACCACAGATAATAATGGTACGTACCTCCCAAGGTTGTTGTGAGAATAAAATGAGACTTTTTATTGTGCAGGGAAAAGTGGGTTGAATTTTCCTGTTGATCTTGGAGACACAGGACCTGAGTTTAAATCCCAGCTCTGCTATATACTACCTGCACAGTCTTTGGCAAGTGACAGTTTCTCAGAACCCCAGTTTCTCCATCTCTCCCATGAGAGATTTTTGCTAAACATGCTCTAAAGTCACTTCCAACTCTATGATTTTGTGATTCAACACTATGATATTTGTCCTCAATCTATGACTGGCTGCTTAATTAACTCAAAGCAGATCCTGTGATCCTTGGTTCCCTTACCCAGATTACAATGTCCTTGTTGGCACAGAAAGGATCATAGAACTTGCTACTACTTTCCTCATAAGATTTAATGGAAAATGAATTCAATATATATTTTTTGGATAGAGTCAAGACACAGCTTTTAAATATGATCTATCTTCATTCTGAGGTAAGAGTTCTTAACCTTTTGGGGATCATGGAACTTTCTGGCAGTGCAGTGAAACGTATGCCACTTCTCAGAATAGTATCTTTTTACTTTGATTTTTGGTACATTTCAATTTCCAAACTGTCTCCCTCCCTCCCCACCCTGCACTTAGAGAAGGTCACCATTTGACATACACATGTATGTATAATTATATTTGTGTGTGTATAGTTATCCCTTCTACATTGCAACTTTCCCCAGCACAGTTTCAATATATTGGGGGCTGGCAGAAGAAATTAAATGGGAATTTTTTAGAAGTTGACCCACAAAGTCCAACAGACAACACAGAAAAAAAATTTAGAAACTCAGAAATACAGAATTGTTATTTAAAAAGCATTCAGTAGACTCTGGAATCATATGAGAAAAGGCTAAGTCCTTCTAGAATTTCCTAAAGGAAAAGGAAGGTGAAGGGTGTACTCCTATGGAATTTATGCAGATTTTCCTGATCAGGAGGTACCGTTCCCCTAATCTCTGTGATGTGTAAGGGATAACTGTATATGTGTATGTATTTAAAACGACACCATGCATACTTCTGTTCATCAGTTCTTTCTCTGGAGGTAGATAGCATCTTCTTTCATAGGTCTTTTGTAGTTGATCTGAGTATTTATAATACTCAGAATAACTTAATTGTCCCCAGTTGTTCTTTGAACAATATTGCTGTTACTGTATGCAATGTTCTCTTGGTCCAGCTCAATCCACTCTTCATCATTTCATGCCTTTTGGTGCTTTTCTAAAATCTAACCTGTCCATCATTTCTTACAGCACAGTAGTATTCCATTCCAATCATATGCTACAACATTCCCCAGCTGATGGGCATTCCCTCAATTTCCAGTTCTTTGCCACCACAAAGAGAGTTGCTATAAATACTTTAGAACATAGAGGTACTTTTCCTTTTTCCCTGATCACTTTAGAAACAGACTTAATAGTGATATTGTTGGGTCAAAGGGTATATACAGTTTTATAAGTCTTTGGGTATAATTCCACATTGCTCTCCAAGATGGTTGGAGTGGCTTACAATTCCACCAACAGTGTATCAGTGATTCATTTTTTTCACATCCCCATCCATTTGTCGTTTTTCCCTTCTTTCATTTTAACCAATCTTATAGGTGTGAGATAATATCTCAAAATTTTAATTTGCATTTATTTAATGCAGGTGGGGAACCTACAGCCTCAAGACCACATGTGGCCCTCTAGGTCCTCAAGTGTAGCCCTTTGACTGAAATCCAGAAAGAACAAATCCATACATATATGTGTATGTGAATGCCTGGTAAATTTAAATGTTCTTCTAATGACCAAGCTTCTCCCTGAAACAAAGGACCATCTTTTTAATACCAATATTCTTCTAGTGTTGTGATATATCTATGAATTCTAGAATTGTACACTCTGAAGAACTTAAAATGAAACACTCAATTGGAAATGGCTCATGGGTCATCAGAAGACTGCTTCTGCACATTATCAAAAAGGAATTACTCAGGAGGTACAGTATAGAAGATGTCTTTAATGAAGTAGATAATAAAGAAAAAACTACTTACGTGGTGAGAATGAATGGTGTGTAGCCTAGGTGCTCCATTGAGGTCCTCAAGACACCAGGAGACTTGGAAAAAAATTTTTTTTAACAATTTGGTTGAACCCCCTGTGCCAAATTTATGAGAGATTATTGACCAGAGTGGTACAGGATGGGCAGGACTGGTTAGTTTGATTGCCGTCACTGGCAGACATAGTACCTACGTCAATGAAGTGTAAAGGCAAACCTACAAATCCCCCAGGTTTATGAATTTAAATTCTGTCTTTAACAAAAAAAAAACTCAGGAATGGCTGTCATCCACATGATTAACAGCAAGGCATGTTCGAGCCAGGTTTTAAGATTTTTATGTCGGTTAAAAATAAAAATAGTTTGTATTTATTTAATAAAAATTATGGTCTGTGTTTCCATTTGTAAGCTTCAATATCCCATTTAATTGGTTCCATACAGCATATCGTTGAGATTTGGGAATGAATTATAACTGAACCACTCCACCAAAGTTACATGGTTTCCTTGGTCATTGTTTCTCCCAGTCCCACTTCATGAAATAACAATAAAGTCTCTTCCTGTAACAGGATGGATACATTAAAACTCACTGGGTAAGAGTCATAAAGACATTTCAGTCGTGCCCTGCCCTCTTGTGGCACATGTATGTAGGAACAGGGTGATAGGAATGCGTACCAGGTTTCTCAGGGAGAACCAGAAACCAAAGGGGTGGTGATGGGGGTGGGCTAGAGGCTGTTCTACAATTAACGCTTCCTGGCAAAATGGTCACCGTCCCTATCCTAGGTAATGTTTCTAGTTACTTGTGTCAAATATTCTTTTTAAAGTTTAATTGTTTTCCTGTCTGAAGAATGTAGGAATGAAATGTAGGAATGTGAGTGAACAAATGTTTGTCTTTCATTTTCACAGAGGACCATGTGGCCTTCTAGGTCCTTGAGTGCAGCCTTTTCACCAAGTCCAAGTTTTATAGAACAAATCCTTTTATAAAGGGGATTTGCTCTGTGACATTTGGATTCAGTCAAAGAGCCGCACTTGAGGACCTACAGGGCCACATGCGGCCTTTAAGCTGCCGGTTCCTCGTGCCTGAAATGAAGAGCTGTCAAAATGAACTATAGATCTCATCAGACAAGAGCTCAGAGATCTCCAAATCTAACCTCTGCCTTTTACAGATGAGGAAATTGAGGTTCAGAGAGCTTAACATGCTCCAAATTACTAATAATTAGAGAAATGCAAATTAATACAATGCTCCACCTCACATCCGGCAGATTGGCAGAAATGACCCCTCCCAAAAAAATGACAAACGCTGGAGTGGCTGGGGCAAAACAGACATATTGGTGCAATTCTGATAGATCTGTGAAGAAGTACAATTATTCTGGAAAGCAATCTGAAATTATGCACAAAATATTCATAAATAGTTCGTGCCCTCTGAACCAGTGATAACATTGCTGGGTTTAGAGCTTGATCAAAGAAAAGAGTTGTATACATACAACTACAAGTATGTAAAAATATTTATAACAGTTCTTTTTGTCATGACCAAAAAAAAAATCCCACATCTCAGAAACAAAGGGCATATCTATCAACTGGAAATGGCTGGACAAATTGTGATATCCACAAAATACCAGAATTCTAGAAATGAGGGAACAGATGTTTTCACAGAAACAGGGAAAAAATTTTATGAACTGATGCAGATTCAAGTAAGAAGAAGAACCATTTATAATTTAATATTATTATTATTTAAAAGAGAACAATTTTGAAAGACAACAACTTTGATCAGCTAAGTGATCACCCATGATTCTAAAGGACTGATAAAAAACTCTCCCCACATCGTGATGAAATAATATACAGAATAAGAACTGCACTTTTGGATGTGACCAATGTGGGAATATGTTTTGCTTAAGCGTGTTTATATGATACAGAAATTCTGTATTTCTTTTCTTCTTTCCTCCCTTCCTTCCTTCCTTTTCAGTGAGTTGAGAGAGGTAGGAAGGAGAAAAATATGAGTGTTTGAAAATTTTAAAATAATGAAAATTTTAAAAGAGATAAAATGTATAAAATAAAAAAGGAACTCTTCCCTCCCTTGGCTTATCTGACACTGTTTATAGACTTCAAAAGATCCTGTAACAAGATAGGTAGGGTTCCATGACCTAAGATTGTATGGGGAAAGTCAGCCTAACAGTTCTAGGACAGTCTCTGGAATGGAATTCTGAAAACAAAGAGAAACAGTTCCAATAAAGAGGGGAAAGGTGAGATGCCTAAAGAGATCTGTGTGGATGTCTAGGGAACTCATTAGCCAACTTTGATTTTTAAAAGACACATATAGAAGATGGAAGCAAAGACAGATAACAAAGGATGAATATAGAAGCATAGCAAGACTAGTGTCAGGAGTGATAAAGCTCAGAAGGAACTGAGGCTCCCACTGAAAGGTAAGCTGGTACTGTTTTTTGCTGACAAAGAGAATGATCTATGGACTGGAAAGGACAAAACAATATTGGCTAATAGAGAGTTGAACCTAAAAAAAGGACAATCACAAGAGAACCTCCCTGTCAACCTTGATGAGGACAAGTCATGACATCCTAGAGTTTGAGTTGGGAGCTTAGAGGTCATTTAGCTCAATCGCTTCATCTTACAGATGAGAAAACTGAGACTCCAAAGGGGTAGGTGATGTACCCAGCATGACAAAGCAAAAGTCAGGATTTTCAGAGCTCTTTCCACTGTACCACACTGCCTCTCAAGTCATTAATGTCTGATGAAATGCATCTTAATATACTTAAATAATTGCCAGATGTGATTGATGAGTCAGTGTTATAGGTGTTTGAAAAATCATGAAGACAAGGAAAGGTGTGACAGGAATATGTTGGTGGTCCCTCATATATCCTAACTTGCCAGGTTCTTAATCTACTCAACTTCTATGACCTACTCCTTCAGCTCCATCTTAGTTAAATACCAGGAAGGTAATTTCCTTGAGTTTGTCATCACCTACAAGTGTCCCACTTCCATATTAAAGAACTTGAAAATTCCTTGGTCCAAAGACAATTTTTTTAATTTTTTCCATCTCTCCCAATACTTACCAACCCTCGACCTATTCTTTGTCCTCATTGTGACCTCCAAACCCTCCAAATCTTAGTCCTTTTCCAAGTCATCCATCGAAACTATACTCTCCTCTCTTACTCTAAACCCATTGGTGAACAGGTTCTAAATACTAGGCAGTATGGATTCCAACTTCACTTCACTGAAACTGCTCTCTCCAAAGTTACTAATTGTCTCTTAACATATCATAACACTTCTTGACCTTTCGGTATGATCTAGCACTATTGATCACCTTCTCCTGGAATGTCTCTTAGTTTTCATGATGCTATTATGGTCTATCTTGGTTTCCCTCCTACTTGCCTAACACTCCCCAGTCTCCTTTGTTGGTTCTTCATTCAAATCATTTCCAAGAATTGTGGGTATTCTGCAAGGCTCTGTTCTAGGTCTATTTTTTTCTCTACACTCTCACTTTGGTGATCTCTTCAATTATTGCTTCTATGTAGGTGATTCACATCTATATATCCAGATTTGATATCTCTCCTTGAGATTCACTCCCATGCCACAAAGTTAACATTTTAAAATCCCATATGCGTCTCAAACTCAATATATCCAAAACAGAACTCATTATCTCTCCCAATACCTATATTTCTTCCAAACTTCCCTATTACTGTCAGGGACATCATCACCCTCCCAGTCATCCCAATCAATCATCCTTCTTCATAGGCTCAATGTCATCCTTGAGTCTTCATTCCACCCCATTTAATACATCCAATCAGGTGTCAAATATTACTGCTTCTTTTTCCACCACATCACTCATATGTGACCTCTTTTCTCTACTCACACCACTCACACAGCCCCACCCTAGTTCAGGTCCTCATTACCTCTTGCCTGAGTTATATTGAAATTGTTTCCTAATTGGTCTCCCCACTCAAGTCTCAAGTCTCTCCCAACTCCAATCCATTCTCTCTGTAGTTGCAAATGTGTAGTTCTCACGCTATCTCTTCCTTATTTAGTAAATTCTAGCGGGTTCCTATTCCATCTAAGATCAAATATGAAGTCCTCAATTTAGAGCTCTTCATACTCTGCACCTTTCCTATATTTTAAGGCTTTTTATATAATATTGCCCTCCTGTACACTTTACTATCAAGTCATCTGTTCCTCTCTCATAACACTTCATAACCTATCTCTCTGACTTTATACTGCTGGCTGTCTTCTCTGCCTGGAATGCTCTCCCTCCTTAGCTCTGCCTCTAAGAATCCTTGGCATCCTTCAAGACTCAGCTCACAATCTGCCTTGTCACCTTTCCAGGCTGGTCTTATCCATCCTAACTCCCTGACTCTCTGGGATTCCATCTACTCTGTATGTATCTTATATGTATGGGTTAAGATTTATATAATGCCTGCTCTGTGCCAATCACTGTACTGTTTTATAAATATTAGCTCATTTGATTCTCATAAAAACCTTGGGATGTAGGTATTATTATCATCCTCATTTTACAGTAGGGGAAGTTGAGCTAAACAGGTTGAGTGACTTGCTCAAGGTCACACAACTAGGACACATCTCAAGGTGGATTTGAACTCAGGCCTTTCTAACTCTAGGCCAAGAACTCTGTCCACTGCATCATGGTCCTCCCTTAGAATGTAAGATCCTTGAGAACAGGGACAGTTTTGACTTTTTTCTTTCTTTGTATCTCCAGCTCTTCACACAGTCTAAACACTTAATAAATACTGTTTGATTGAGTGGTTGATTTAAGGGATAAATATCTCAATTATCAAGAATGGGAAGAGACACAGAATCTCTAACATACAAGCCAGGGAACTTGACTTTGAATCCTGAAAATAATCCTAGAATATATTATTAAAAGGGAGGTTAATGAATATTGAGAAAAGGAAATAGAGATCCCAAAGAACCAGCATGGTTCAATAAGACCAGGTCATGCAAGACTAACCTCGTTTCCTTTTTGGGTTGTGCAAAAAAACAGGCAGATGAAGGAATGCTGTGGTTTATCTATATTTTCACAATTAAAAAAAAGTTTTATTAACAACTTTTGCTTTTGACATCAATCACCCTTCATTGATTTTTCATTGTATAATACAAATTAATACAAATACAAATACAAAATTTTTTCACTGTATAATACAAATCTGTTGATTTAAACTTTTTGTTGCCTGGTGTTTCCTCACTGTTCTACTCTCTCTAATGTTAAGGTGACATGGTATGGCACCTCAAAGACTGGATCTCACAATATCATCTTTGCGATAACTATTATGCTAAACAACATTTAGCAGTTTTGTGTCAGGCGATTAACACACAGACAAAAAAGGGTGCTTGCATTCAAGAATTCCATTGGCTCCCCATTACTTCCCTATTACAAAATCCTCTGGTGGGCTTTTAAAGTCCATGACTTGGCCCCTTCTTGCCCTTTCAGCCTTCTTACATCTTACACCCTCCTCTCCACCCTACTCTGTGACCCATTGACATTAGTATCCTTAATGTTCCTTGTACAGAATGTTCTATCTTCCAGCTGAGCATGTTCACCAGCTCTTTTCCATACCTGTAATACTCTTCTTCCTCGGCTCCACCTCCACACCTCTTGGACTTCCTTCAAGACTGAGCTAATAGTTTATTTTCTGCAAGAGACCTTCCCTGATCCCTTTTAACACCGTCATCTTTCCTCTATTGATTATCTCCAATTTATCCTGCTTGTACATAACTGTTTGTATGTTGCAGTAGAATGTAAGCTCCTTGAGAATGGGAATTGTCTTTATCTTTCTTTGTATCCCTATCACTTAGTACAGTGCCTGACAATAGTAGGTACCTAATGTACATCAGTTGACTAGTTGAGTGACATTCTATCAAAAGAGACCCCTTGCACATATATAAGTATGATGGGGAGTCTGGCACATGCGCAGACCCATCAGCTTGCTGGGTTGATATAACCTCTCCAGGTAGAAGACAGTAGGGCTCATTCAGGTGCATTGTGATGGTTTGTACGGGTAGTGAAAATGAGAAACTGAATGTGTAGGCATTTATAATTTGTTCCAGATGGCTAGACATGTGGCCAGGGGGAGCTGTTGACCACTTCTGAGAAAGCCTGAGTCAACAAACTTTGGCTACCTTTCTGCTTTCTTTCAATCTGAGGGAGTTTAGATACTTTCCCTCTCAGTGTCCAGTAAGAGACCATGTGTTTAAGGAATGGGCCTCAGTGTTTTCTTCTCCTTTGGGGCCATATGGCCCCAAAACACAGACCTCAGTCCTTGATCATTTTTATTCATTAGTTTACAAATAAAATCTTCAACCACAAGAGCATAGGCCAAAGGAACTCAGGAGTCAGAATCCAGGAATTCCTTGGCAGCCAGTACAGCATCAATGACCTAAGGAGCAATCCTCAAGTGTGAATTTCAGGATCTTAGACCATCAGAAGAAATCTTTTGGCAGTCACGCCATGTTTGGACATGAATTTGGTGGGATTCATGCTCTATAGGAATTCACCTAAATTTTGAATCTAATCCTTCTCCACCACTCCCTGAGAAAAGAGTTGAATAGGAGAGAGTATGCACTGGAAGTATTGGGGAAAATATAAATAAAGTTTCTACCTTGCTCTTGTGTAAGAGCAAGCAAAGAGAGATTTTGGTTGTTTTCTTTCTGGAGTTCAATTTCCCAGGCCCATTGAAAACATCTGAAGGCTCCATCTCCTTTGAACTCAGGTAGTTTAGAACTGTGCTGAGTCACACAGATTGTAATGCCTTCTGAGCCTTTTAGTCGAAAACTACATATACTGGGAGGTTGCCATTTTGCTTTGGAGGTTTCACTTATGAGAAGGACCTTTTAATAACCTGAATGGGATTCTGAGCAGCCATTTGGTAAAAGCCCCCCCCCCCCCAACTTCTGAGATGTTATTGGTATTCTCCCATCTGGGGGTATATGTAGGTGTTTGAATTACTTTGTCATACAGTTGGAACCCTGTCCGTTGATCTTTGTGCTAATTTATCTGCTTGTATTTTCTCCACGTTCAAGGTGTTGGCCTTTCCCCTGAACTAGTGAATGACTTCTATATGTTTAATTAAAGAAGGATTATTAACCCCTTTGAAGCTTTCTTTCCTTTATAAAGCAGATCAAAGAACCTGTGCTAGCTGGCCACCTTCGGGGTGTTAGGTACTTGCCATACATCTTGCTATCTCTTTGAAGCATATGTCCATTTGTAAAAGCTGCTCGATGTTAATTTGTCAAATGCAATGAAGGTAATAATCCCTATTCTCCTAATAAATAAAAGGAACACAGAAGGCATGGGTTCAAGCCAATGACATTAAAGAGACCACCCCAAGCCTTCAGTTTATTCTAGAACCTTGAGGGAAGATATAAGGAAGTGGTTTGGATTTGGGAGAGTGAGACAGTGCATATATGCTACATAAGTTTATAAAAAAATTTAGAAAATACTGCAAAGTTATTTGGTGGGGAGATATTAACAGCTAAAAGGATGAGGAAAGGTACCATTTAGGAAACGATGCTTGAGATGTGCTTCGAAGGAAGCTAAGACTTCTAAGAGACAGAGGGAAGGAGAAAGTACATTCCAAGAATGAAGGATAGTCCACACAAAGGCGTGGAGACAAGGGGATGGAGTTTTATGTACAAGGACCAAGAAGAAGGCCAGTCCTGTAGACTATATCAACATGGGGGGAATTCATGTCGATGAGTCTTCTTGATTCCAGGCCTGGCACTCTGTACATTATAGTGCCACCCAGCTGCAATTTGGCTTCTTATTGCCCCTACAAAAAAATATGAATTCCTCAGCTGAAAGCTCCTCACAGCCTAGCTGCAGCCCACCTTTACATGCTCTATATTCAGCCAAATTAGTCTTCTGGTTCTTTGCATTTGGCATTCCCTCACCCCTGTGCCTTTTTGCTGACAATTTTTCTCACTCTTCCCTCTTTCAATCCTTACTTCCCTTCAGAGCTCATCTCAGGTTCAGTCACCTACATGAGGACTTTGATGGCTGGGGTCTCATGTTCTGATGAGGACAGGTGGAACCTCAGAAGGTTGTATCTGAGGGAAGTCTTTGAGTACATCATTTTGTGGAAAAGTACTCATAAACATGCCTCTTATAGTCCAAGAACTCCCAGGCTTAGTTCAAGAGCTGCTTTCTATGGTCAGCCTTCCCTAGTCTTCTGATTCCTCCAGGCATATATTCATCCAAATGCTATCATCTCTAGTAGAACATAAATTCCTTGAGGGGAGGCACTATTTTTCATTCTGTGTTCGCATCCATGGTGTTGAACATAATGCCTTCCATGTAGCAAGACGCTTCAGGAGTGCCTTGAATTGGACTGGATAACTGAGCAACCCTTAAATCTCAGCTTTAAGCTCTTGATTCTCAGTGCTTCCCTGTGCAATTACCTCATTTATCCTGCAGATATTTTGTGTGGACTTGTATGTAATCATGTTGCATGTGTCTTCTCCCAAGGAACATAAGATTCTTGAGGACAGATCATGTTTTATGTCTGGCACATGACATACACTTAATAAATGCATCCTGATGAATGATTTTAAAGTTTATTTTAAGTCACTTTGCATGTCAGCAAAAAAGGTAAACCCTCGAATGCTATTTGCAATTCTTGTAAAATAAACAGTCAATAAACAGTAGATGAAAGAGTGAATGAAGCTTCTGCTCTTTGGATAAAACACAGTTCTTTAAAAAAAAAAAGATACATTGGGCTGGAAATGAAGGAAAATGTTGTCATTTCTCACATAATAAAATTGATCATTGTGTTTCTTTTATCACCCAAAGTTTTTAGATAATTGCAGTAATTAAGCAATGGAAACTGTGACATCCTTTACCTCTCTTTCAGCTGCCAGGTTTGTGACTAGTGTCATCTCTTGTCCCTTGGAACAAAAGTGAGTTTGAGACTGTAATCCTGTATGAATGAGAATGATGCAAAACTCATTACACAACCAGTCTGTGGCAGAACCGGAACTGGGGCACTGATCTCTTGACTTCCTACCTCAGGAAATGTTCTACTATACCCCATTGCAAATCCATTAACAAATATTTACTGAAAGTCTACGTGCTCTAGTGGGGTTGAGACAGAGCCTCGGCTGAAAGGCATGATCTGTTCATCTGGCCTTCAAACTAAGTTTGCAGTGAAATGTTGGGCTTCTCTCGGGAACAAGTGTGGCTTAGTAGAAAGACAGCTGGATTTGGAGTCAGAGACCCATGGCTGGAATCATTGACTCACTGCCCTTCCTAGGCAAGTAATTTAATCTCTCTCATCTACAGATCCTCCTAGATTCCTTACACCTCTACATTTATGATCCTAAGCACAGATATAACACACACACAAACACACACACACACACATTTATCTTTCTCCATTCCCTCCTCTTTAGGAATACTTGCAAAGAAACATGTTCCACAGCTAGTTTGACCTAGTGACGGTGTTTTTAGCTCCCCAAAGATCATATCTCCCGGCCTGACATAGTGAAATGATGACAGATGGCTGTCAGATGAACAGAGGTAGAGGCAAATTTAATTGTCTATCTCTCTTCTTTTGTGTGTGACTGGGGGAAGAGGTATAGTCCTTAGAACCCTTTGCATGTCATTCCTTCCATGCTGATGTCTGCTCTTTGCTCTTTGATTTCTGCTTTGGGTTTCTAAACACTACAAATGGTGTGGAGATAAGCTGCCTTCTCTGTTCCATAGTCTTGGTTTCTTTGCTTTGAGGTCATTTCATAGGTCATAGTTGTGGAATGATCCCTTAATATATAACCTATTATTTCATGACCTTGGCAAAACAACTGCCTTAATGATTGGAGACACCTAGAATGGAAAGGGCTGCCTCTGCAGGGAATAACCGTTTTCCAGCAAAGTCTGAATCACAACTTGTATATTTTATAGAGTATATGCACATATAGAGTATAGGCTAATATGTAGGATGGTGTTTTTGAAAGACCCTAAGAAACATTGGCAAACTAGAACATTGGGACAAGGTGAACTTGGATTAAAAAAAATGTAAAATCTTACACTTGGCTGAAAAAAAATCAATTCTTCAAGTACAAGAAAGTAGACATAGCTAAGGAGAATTTTAACTGAAAATATTTCATGGTTTTAGTGAACTGTAAGCTGATGATATCCAAGGAAAAGCTAATGCAGTCTTATATTGTTTTAAGAAAAGTATAACATCCAGAACTACGGAAATCATAATATTGCTCAACTCTACCCTGGTCAGGCCTGTGTGGAATATTCTCCTGAGTTGTAGGCACCACATTTTTAGGAAGACTATTGATAAACCAGAGGATATCAAGAAGTGGGTAATTGGGATGATAAAGGGCCTTGAGCTCACAACCTGTGAAGACTGGCCCAAAGAACCAGGGCTATTTAGTTTAGAGAAGAAAAACTTAGGGGAAAAGAATGATAGCTGTCATCAAGTATTTGAAGGGTTGTCATGGGTTCAAATCTTATTTTAATTGTCATTCTGCGGAGCTTGTGAACTATAATAGCTGAGGAGAAACAAGGTGAGGGCAGCAAGACAGAAGAGGAAGAGAAGAGTTTTTTTCTGACATATTGTTTTAACTCTTATCTTGTGAAGAAACAATAGGAAAAAACATTCTGGAGAAACAATGGCAGATGTCTTGCAAGCTGCACAGTGGAACTGTAGTCCAGAAGTAAAATGAAGCAACAGTTAGAGGTGATTGGTTGAGATCTTTCTCACAGCTGAAATTTATCTGTTCTTTAGGTCTTTGCTTTATTATTTGTAATGCTGGAAACTGATGTTTAAGCCAAGGAGACTATGGATTTTTAAATATATACAAATATATTTATATAAAAATGGTCATGTAAATACACACAGCTGCTTATAGGAAAAGATTTTTTAGGTCATTAAATGTTTAATAAACTGGGTGAGAGCTGAAAGTGAATTAATTAATTAATGAAACAGATGTTGCCATTTTAATAATTAATAATAAAAAATCCAACATACTCCTGGACTATCCTAGAATTTAGGATAACAAGAATGAATATACTCATGAATCAAGAAATGGACTGTGGGGTGACCATTCCATGGAGGCTACACGTAAGTACAGTCAACCCCGAACTCTGCTGATACACTTAAAAATTAAATCAAATTTTTGCTGATCCAAAAGAAAGTAAAGTGTTATCTTGGTCATACATTACAGGGGGAGGGTGCTGTTCTAGGGAAACTTTCTGATGCAAATAACTCCCCCCGCCTTTTCCAGAAGAGCCAAACTGTAATAGCTGCCTGAACTGCTGCTAGAAAAGTCTGCCATGTGGTGTGGAACACATACTTTATATGTAGGTCAAAGTTCAGGACAATGGTAATTGTCTGGAGAGGTTTAAAGTCACATTGAAACTCTCCAACTTCTCAGAAAAGCCAAAAGTTCATCAATCTCACTCAAATCCAGGTGAATCATGAAAAGTCACATAGAGAAAAGCGGGACCCAAATACCAGGGATGCACTGGCAAGAAAATGAATGGGGAATTTGAATCAATGAATGCATTGCAATGGACCATCTTGGAGGGCTTCTGTGAAGTGGTTCCTCCTAAATGAGTAGATTTTGATATGACCTCCTCACAGAGGAGGTACACAACCAAATTCCAAATTTCTAGTGCACTTGTTCACACACTTGTAATTTGACTGAAATAAAAAAAAAAAACTGCAATAACCACAGTGTGTGAGAGTTTTTTCTGGTAGACTTGGAACTTCATTGCAATGCAAGGACTTAAAAAAAAATTCCCAATGGTCTTTTTTTTTTTTTAACTTTTAACATTTATTTTCACACAATTTTGGGTTACAACTTTTCTCCCCTTTTATCCCCTCCCCTCCCCCCAGACCCAAGCTTTCTAATTGCCCCTGTGACCTATCTGCTCTCTCCTCTCTCCTCCCTCCCTGCCCTTGTCTCCGTCTTCTCTTTTGTCCTGTAGGGCCAGATAGCTTTCTTGACCCCTTAACCTGTATTTCTTGTTACCCAGTGGTAAGAACATTACATTTGGTCCTAACACTTTGAGTTCCAACTTCTTTAGCTCCCTCCCTCTCCACCCCTTCCCCTTGGAAGACAGGCAATTCAATATAGGCCATATCTGTTTAGTTTGCAAATGATTTCCATACTAGTTGTGTTGTATAGGACTAACTATATTTCCCTCCATCCTATCCTGTCCCCCATTACTTCTATTTTCTTATGGTCCTTTCCCTCCCCATGAGTGTCGACCTCGTATTGCATTCTCCTCCCCATGCCCTCCCCTCTATCCTCCCCCCCACCCTGCTTGTGCCCCTGTCTCCCACTCTCCTGTATTATGAGATAGGTTTTCCTATCAAAATGAGTGTGCATTATATTCTTTCCTTTAGTGGATTGTGATGAGAATAGACCTCATGTTTTTCTCTTGCCTCCCCTCTTTATCCAACCACTAATAAGTCTTTTGCTTGCCTCTTTTATGAGAGATAATTTGCCCCATATAACTTCTGCCTTTCTCCTCCCAATATTTCTCTCTCACTGCTTGATTTCATTTTTTTTTAAGATATGATCCTATCCTCTTCAATTCACTCTGTTCACTCTGTCTCTATGTATGTGTGCGTGTGTGCATGTGTGTGTGTGTGTGTGCTCCCACCCAGTACCCAGATATTGAAATGTTTCAAGAGTTACAAATATTGTCTTTCCATGTAGGAATGTAAACAGTTCAACTTTAGTAAGTCCCTTATGACTTCTCTTTGCTGTTCACCTTTTCATGGTTCTCTTCATTCTTGTGTTAGAAAGTCAAATTTTCTTTCCAGCTCTGGTCTTTTCATCAGGAAAATTTGAAAGTCCTCTATTTCATTGAAAGACCATTTTTTCTCCTGAAGTATTATACTCAGTTTTGCTGGGTAGGTGATTCTTGGCTTCAGTCCTAGTTCCTTTGACTTCTGGAATATCCTATTCCATTCCCTTCTATCTCTCAATGTAGAGGGTGCCAGATCTTGTGCTATCCTGATTGTATTTCCACAATACTTGAATTGTTTCTTTCTAGCTGCTTGCAATATTTTCTCTTTCACCTGGGAATTCTATAATTTGGCCACAATGCTCCTGGGAGTTTCTCTTTTTGGATCTCTTTCATGCGGTGTTCTGTGGATTCCTTGAATATTTATTTTGCCTTCTGGTTCTAGAATCTCAGGGCAGTTTTCCTTGATAATTTCATGGAAGATGATGTCTAGGCTCTTCTTTTGATCATGGTTTTCAGGTAGTCCAAGAATTTTTACGTTGTCTCTCCTGATTCTATTTTCCAGGTCAGTTGTTTTTCCAATAAGATATTTCACATTATCTTCCATTTTTCGAATCTGCGCGGTATGTTCTGAGATATCTGTCTTTCTCATAAAGTCCTTAGCGTCCATCTGTACCATTCCAGTTTTGAAAGATCTATTTTCTTCAGTGAGCTTTTGAATCTCCTTTTCCATTTGGTTAATTCTGCTTTTGAAAGCATTCTTCTCCTCATTGGCCCCTTGCACCTCCCTTGCCAACTGAGTTAGGCTAGTTCTCAGGGTGCCAATTTCTTCAAGATTTTTTTGGTTCTCCTTTAGCAGGGAGCTGATCTGCTTTTCATGCTTCTCCCTCATCCCTCTCATTTCCCTTCCCAGTCTTTCCTCCACCTCTCTAACTTGATTTTCAAAATTCTTCTTGAGCTCTTCCATGGCCCGAGCCCATTGGGTGGGCTGGGACACAGAGTCCTCGATTTCTGTGTCTTTGCCTGATGGCAAGCATTGTTCCTCCCCATCAGAAAGGAAGGGAGGAAGTGTCTTTTCTCCGAGAAAATACCCTTCAATGGTTTTATTTCTTTTCCCTTTTCTTGGCATTCTCCCCAACCAGTGACCTGACCTCTGAATGTTCTCCTCACACCCACCTCGCCTCCTGGTCCCAATGGTCTTTTAAGACAAAATGCCTTCTACATCCAGAGAAAGAACTATGGAATTCAATCACAGAATGTAGCAGATCATTTGTGTGTGTGTGTGTGTGTGTGTGTGTGTGTGTGTGTGTATTGCGTTTTGGTTTGTTAGATGATTCTCCCACTCATTGTAATTCTTCAACACAGCATGACTATAGTGAAATATATTTAATAGAAAGGTATGTGTAGAACCCATACAAAATTGTATGCTGTCTCCAGGAGGGAGGCAGGAGGTAGGGGAGAGGGAGGGGAAAATAATAATCTAAGTTATATGGTAGTTTTTATAGAACACTGAAAATAAATAAAACTAATTAATTTAAAAAAATTAAAAAAAAAACCCAAGGCTTTGATTGGGGGCATGAATGTCATTTTCTTTCCTTGATCTTTCTATTTTATCTTGGCCAGGCATGTGGCATTTAAAGTTTGAGATAGTCTGGAGAGAGAAGAGTTTCCCGTGGCAAAAATGGAGCTCCTCCTCCCCTCCTAGGTCTGGGCACCATGGACAGAGACAGAGAGTCACAAATAAATGGCAAAGAAAACTGGAATCATCCTCTGTACAAAAAAGGAGATGGTCAGGAAGGACAGGCAGGTGGGAACTAGAGTCTGCCAAGTATTATCCTTCAATGGAGCACATATGGCAGTGATCTATGAAGAGGTTTTAATTGTAGAGAAAACAGGTGGGAAGAAGTAGGGAAATGGGACAGAAATTGTAGGCTAAAGGGAAGAAAACCCTTTTAATAACAAAAAAAAAATACCAGAATAGCAGATTCTGCCTTAAGGTTTCATAACATCTAGCCTAGTAACATATTTCTTTAGATTTATTGCATATGTGGGGGAGGGAGGCAGAAGTTAAGCTGGAAAGACTGCCCAGGGCAAGGGTTGTTGTTTCAATGAAGCATGTAGAGACAGCTCAGTCCTGCCAAATGGTGCTGGACCACAAAATGGCAAATAGCTTTCCATTCCATTGTGCAAAGCTGTATTGTGTAGTGCCTCCTTACAAGGATAATAATAATAGACGATTGTATGGGGAGATAAGGTTTGCATACTTTAGCCTACATAAGATCTCAGTCCTGCAAGCTAGGTGTTACCCAACACAAATAGCTCCAATCTATAGATGAGAAAACTGAGGCACAGAAATAAGATAACTTGCCTTGAGTCACACAGCTAGTACATGTTTAAAGTAGGATTGAAGCATGGGTCTTTTTGACTCCATGTTCCACACTATATTCATGAGAACACCCTGTCTCTGCTGCCAGATACTGATGGAAGAAAGTGTGGGATTTGCTCAAAAAGAGCTTATGACTCAATACAGAAGATGAAGCATCATGTAGCACAAACCCTGACTTTGGAGTCAGAAGACCTGTGTTCAGATCTTGTCTCTGCCACTTACTACTTGTGTGTGAGCTTGGGAAGGTCACATAAGTTCTGTGTGTCTTAGTCTTCTTGATATGGAAAACTTCCAGTGGTGTGCTGGTGCCAGCTCCTACAAGCTCTTGTCAATGGTTAAATTTTCAGTGTGAACATTAACACCTAGGAAATCAGCAAAAGCTAGAAAATGGGGCCTGATTTATTGTTTTGTTGATTGCATAGAGTTAAGAAAGTGATGGATAAAAATTAATAAAGCAGGTTAAACCCAAAAGTATGTTAGGCTTACTTTTTTTTCCTGGAAAGACATTCATTAAATATTTACCAGAATACCCATAGTATATCCTAGCCCCAAAATCCATGATTCTGTAAGCTATAGGTTAGGATATCATAAGCATTCAAGAAAAGTAGAAGCAACATGCTCTGAGAATTCATAAATGAGGGCTGGGGGTGAGGTTGGGGCAGTCTTCATACATGAGTTGGCATTTAAACAGGGTTTAGAAGGAATTTAACAGATCTCTGTCTGTAAGGCAATTGGAGTTTGTAGTGGGCATTCCAGGTATGTCCACAGATGGACAAAGTCTGGAGATGTTTGAGGAACAGTGAGGACTGCTCTCTCATTTGATAAGCATGTTATATACTGAAAAGAGCTGTGGACTCAGCTTTAAGAATCCTGGGTTTGAGCCTGAACTCTTTCACTAACTAGACATGTGACCTTGGGCAAGTCACTTTCCTGTCTCTTGGTCTTAATTTCCTCACCTGTAAAATAAGAAGACTGGACTAGATAGTCTATGATGCTTTCCAGAACTACCATTTAACCAATTTCTGTGATTCAAATCTAATTTCTGTAAGACAGGCTCAAGGCAGTGTAGATTGTGAAGGATTTACTCTACTTAGAAAGAAAATGTGATATGAGCATCATGCCAGAAGTCAGAAGAGAAGAAAATAAAAAGAAGGGGTGATTAATTGTGTCAAACAGTGAAGAAAAGTCAATATCAGAATTACAGGGGGGGGGGGTCAGCATGGGGGAAGGGGCTCACGGTGAAAGAAATTCAGGTAGTGCCAACATTTGCTGGAAACTGACCCAAGAAGCTTCCCATGCACTGCTCCTCTTGAGATGAAGCGAGTCTTCATGACTGAGATAGCCTTTTCAAAGAAAGCTGCTGTAGGCAGGGAATTTAAGGAAAGCAATCTAACCCAAAACATATTTTATTTAATACATACTTTGTAGAATGTCTTATTCTGGGAATTCAAGAGAAAAGAAAAACTTCAAAGGAAAACAATGGCTGTCCTATAGGAGTTTACATTCTTTTGTGGGAGAGAGGGAGAACCTAACATGAAAACAGATAAATTCATCCAAGCTAATTTGAGGAAGGTGGCGAATTCACTGATAACTTGAGAGATCTGAAAAAGCTTCCTGTAGGAGATGGTACTTAACCTGGAAGTCTAGGATTCCAAGAAGTAGAAGTGAGGAAGGAGTGAGTGGAAGTGGAAGGCGGCTTATTCAAATTCATGGAGGTCAGAGATGGAGCACCAAGTTCAGGTGACAGCAAGAAAGCCAATGTGTCTACAATGAAAAAAGGAGTGAATGGGAATAATGGCTAATAAGCCCAAGAAGGTAGGTGGGAGTCAGATTGTGAAGGGTATTAAGTACCAAGCTGAAGAGTTAGTCTATCTTTACAAAATGAATTTCACTGGCATGTCTTGGACAAAGTGAGCCATTATATGCAATTGGTTTATAAATGTTATGAGGGAGGATGGAATCAGATAAACATCATTAACATGGTTGAGTATCATGGATGCAGTGGTATGATATGACATCTTAGATAGCATAAAAGCAGTGGTATGAGACTCTTAGGTTATGTTCCTCATTTATACTCAAGAATTTCAGGGAATTTCCTCCATTTGCAGGTATCCACAGTGTTCTTTATAGTCCCTGATTACCAACCAAAACAAAATTCCACTTCTTTCGCATTAGGGATCATTAGTGATTCTATATGATGGTAAATTTTGTGAACATGACAACTTTAAAATTCAAAAGATTATAAATAACCCAGAAAGCAGTGGAAAAGTTATGAGGCAAGTTGCAATATATTTGTAGTAATGATTTGTACATGAAAAGTCAGGGATGAATGAATGAATGAAAAAGCATTTATTACATTCTTATTATGTGTCAAGTAATGAGTTAAGTTCTAAGAATACTGTAGAAAAATGAGGCAATTTCTACTCTCAAGTGGTTCTCGTTCTAACTGAGGAATAAAATACATATAGGAGGATTCAGTAGCAATGCTATTAACAAGATCCAGAGATGGTAGAATGAAAGCAAAAGTAAAGGAAAAGATATTATCAAGGATATGTATGACACAAAAGGGAGATGGCCAGATGTTGTAGCAATGCTATAGGGTGACATATGAGCAAACTAAGTCATGTTTGTGCAATAATAATAAATAGTTTACATTTATGTAGGACTTACTATGTGCCAGGTATTGTGCTAAATGCTTTACAATCATCTTATTTGATCCTCCCAACAACCCTGGGAATGAAATGTTATTATTATTCCCATTTTATCGATGAGGAAACTGAGGTAGAGGGGAAGTGACTTGCCCAGGTTCATGGAGTCAGTAAGCATCTAAGCCTAGATTTTAACTCAGGTCTTCCTGTGTTCCAATCACATGCCACCTATGTGTCTAGTGTAATATTTGAGTTACTAAAAGAACGGGGCAGGTGGAGGGGGAGCTTCAGTACTTTTGGTAGGGTCTCTGTGGAGAATTTAAGAGAAAACATGCATGATAATCATGGAAGAAGAGCAAATATAAACGGGGCTTTGATTTGCCTTGCAATCAAGTTCTTGGTCCATCCATCGGAGCAAATAGAATAACCACTGGGCATCTCCTTCCATAGCTGGAATAATCCTTGTGCATTCAAAGATGATAAATACATGCTCAGGCAGCTTCTGACATTCAGCATAAATAATATTGCTTATGCAATCAGAAAAAAATCCATTGTCAAAGCGTACTGTAGTTCATTTTTGACAAATAAGTCTCAATAGTCTAGCACAGCTGTCTCTGTAACCATTAGTAAGATTAAAAGTCAATAGGCAGAAGTCTCCAAGTATAGCAACTTCCCCTGCAGTTATGGTTGACACAATTCTTTTGAAGTCGTGAGGATTTGACTTCATGAGTAACTTTTATTCCAATGGATTTGTGGCTTAATTCATATGGGGCATTACCTCTCACAGCAGAGATGCAGCTCATTCACCTTTGCTAATCCCACATGCCTCTTGCTCATATTGGATTTCCACAAGGGGTCCCTCCAACAGTAGATATCTTGACATCATGTGACTATTAATACAATAGGCAGAGTGTATACATTGATCTCATTAAGCAATGAATTTACTTCCTTTGCCAGTCAGACATCCTGGCAATGCTATTATTTGCCCCACTTCATATGACTGTTAAAATACACACCTGAAATGTATCCTGAAAGTCTTAGCTAGATGAGTTGGGAATAAACCTCACTTAACGTCAAACTCCTGTTTTGTGCAATAGATCTCTTTTCTTGACTGGCATATAAAAATAACAGACACTTAAGCTCTGCATTCATCCTTTAAGTGGCTACATCAATGTTGTTGTCTATGATTTTGAGTATCTGGAGGACAGGGATCATGTCTTTTTCACCCACTTGGTACAGAGCTTTGAACTTTGGCAACCACATATTTTGGATGGTAAAATGATATAACTAACATACAGTTCATGATATTTCATGTAATCCAGGATGAGTTCTAGGTAGGGACGGCATTCCTGCTGGAGACAAGAGAGTTCAACATAAACAGTTTATGTATCTATGGTACTTTTGAGGTTTAAAACATATTTTCTACAAAACAATTCAACTTTGTCAATGAAATAGTTTGTGAAAGTATTACTATTATGATTTTGAAGATGAGGAAGGTCATTACTTGCTCAAGACGTCATAGAATCACATAATATTCATATTTGTGAAGATCTTCAATATTCACATAATCCAAAACCTTCATTAAAAGAATCCTTTCTATAGTACAGCTAGTAAGCTAGATAGTTATGGTGAAAAGTGAATACAGGTCTCTCGGACTCCACAACCACTGTTTTATGAAGAAAAATATGAACTAAATCACAATTTTGTCTGAGTAAATCCTCCTTAAGGGGTAGCTACGTGGTGCAGTGGATAGAGCATTCAGCTTCAAATCAGTAAGACATCTTCATGAGTTCAAATCCAACCTCAGGCACTTACTAGCTTGTGTGAATCTGGTCAAGTTCACTAAATCCTGTTTGTCTCAGTTTTTTCATCTGTAAAATGAGCTGGAGAAGGAAATTACAAACCCTTCCAGTATTGTTGCCAAGAAAACCCCAAACACGGTCACGGAGAATTGGACTGAAAAACAACTGAACCGAAGTTGTCATTAATACTAATACTTTCCCCCTGATGTTATCTCTAATTTACCCTGTATACATCCTGTTTGTACATAGCTGTTTGCATGTTGTCTCCTTGTGTTAGATGTGACGTCCTTGATGGCAGGGACTGTCTTCTGCCTTTCTTGGTATCCCTAGTGTTTAGCACAGTGCCAAGCACATACTAAGGTAGGAAGGAGTCAGGTTGTGAAGGGTTTTAAAGGTCAAAAAGAGTTTTACATTTGATCCTAGAGGCAATGGGAAGTCATTGGAATGGTGATTAAGGTAGTGATATGATCAGACTTACACTTTAGGAAGATCAGTTTGAGGGTGGAATGAAGTGGGGAGAGACTTGTGGCAGGGAGATCAACTAGAGATAATGAGGCTGGGTGGTGGCAGTGTTAGAGAAGAGAAGAGACATGTATGAGAGGGACAGCATGAAGATAAAAAGAACAGAGCTTGGCAAGAGATTGGTGTATGGAGTGACAGAGAGTTTGGCCTTGAGGATGACACCTAGCTTTTGAGCCAGAGTGATGGGAAGCATAGTGGTACCTTCCACAGTAGTAGGAAAGAGGAGGAGGGTGGGAGGGTGGTTGGGAGGATTTTTAGGGGAAAAGATAATGATTCAGTTTAGAACTTGTTTAGTTTAAGATGTCTGTCTATAAGACAAAATTTAAGATGCCCACTAGGCAGTTAGAGATGAGAGGTTGGGGGTCAACAGAGAGTTTAGGGGTTGATAAACAGATTTAAGAACATCAGTATAGAAATAATTAAATTCATGTGAGCCAATAAAATCTTCAAGAGAAATAGCATAGAAGGAGAAGAGAAAAGGACCAAGAAAGAGCTCTGAGGGACATCCATAACTAAAGGATGTGACTTGGATGAAGGTTCAGCAAAGGAGCCTGGGAAAGAGTGGTTAGAAGAGTAGGAGCATTAGGAGACAGTAGTGACTGTCATGAAAACCTAAAAAGAAGAAAGCATCAAAGAGAGGAGGGTGATCGATAGTAACAGAGATTACAAAGAAGGATAAGATTTGGGAAAAAGCAATTATTAGATTTGGCAATTAAGAGATTTTGGGTAACTTTTGAGAGAGCAGTTTTAGTTGAATTATGAAATCAGAAGCCAGAAACTGCTCTCTCAAAAGTTACCCATAATCTCTTAATTGCCAAATCTAATAACAACATTCTCCTGGTTCTGCTCATTTCATTTTGCTTCAATTCATGCAAACCTTTCCAAGTTTTTCTGAAATCATTCTGCTTGTCATTTCTTATAGCACAATAATATTCCATCACAATCATATACCACAGCTTGTTCAGCCATTCCCCAATTGATGGACATCCCTTTGATTTCCAACTCTTTGCCACCACAAAAAGAGCTGCTATAAATATTTTTGTACAAATAGGAAACCTCTCCTTTATGCGTCTGAATTACAGATCTAGCAGTGGTTTTGTTCGATCAAAGGGTATGCACAGTTTTATAGCCTTTTGAGAACTGTAATGAAGAATATTTTCTAAATATTTCATTTAATTCAACCGTAAAAAGACATTTTTGCACCACTAAATTGTACTATTAGTAATAACTATCACTTTAAGACTTGCAAATCACTTCACATGCT